>NC_142530.1:21228700-21258700 GCF_964205215.1 Stylophora pistillata
CATCCCACCCCAGGGAGGACATCCATCACACAATAATCTCGTGTGCGGGAAATTAACGTTTCCTACCCCAACCCTGCAGGAGACGGGACTTCCATTTATCGTCCCTATCCGAGAAGACTAGAAAGTCTAACCATTTGCAAATATTATTACAAAGGCAGCACTTTCTTCTCAATTAATTAAGGAGACCCTGAGTGTCTCAGTGTTGGTCCGGTCGGATTTGAACTCACGACCTCCTGCACAACAGTCTGGCGCTCTACCAATTGAGCTAACCGGGAGGTGGTGTCTCATTTGTCCTTCCAGTATCAATGCTGAATCAAACACTGAAGCCATGAGAATATGGAAAAATGATCAATAATTGGAGTAGCTCCTGATAGGTGAGCAAATTCTCCATGTCAGCCCCATTAGAAATGTATAGAGATCAGTATGGATAATAATTACTTTTACCTGCATCGTGGTGTTCAGGGAAAAGAAAAAAAAATCAAGTTATGAGCTAACTATGCATTATTGATACCTGTCCTTCAGCTGTTCACACTCAAGATTTCTAAGACATTTCTTTTCACAGTTTACCAAATATTTCTTTTCATTTTTTTTTTGTACCTCTAAAATAGGCTCTTGATATTGTCCTTACCCGGTATACTGAGTTGGTCACCACCTCTTGAAGATCTTTTTTGCTTTTTCTGCCAGAGTATATTAACAAAACAAAAACCAACTCAATAGATCGAAGCATTAAAGACGATAATTAAATGACAATTTTTCTTCTTTGAGTTAATCCATTCATGTAAGGTAAAACTTATGATGTTCCCTTAACCAAGGTTGTCTAAAACATTTAGAAGACTGCACTACAAAAATGGTGATGAGTTACCGCACTGCAAGTCAAACTGTGAGCAGCCCTCTTTGATCCCTACTTATTCCTGATTTTTTACGGCTGGCCACAACTTTGAAATAGCTGTTCTTGGTTATACATTGTGATGCTATTCAGGGTAAGATTATTTCAAACTACAAAGAGTGACAAAAGTCTTGGCAAGCATACTTATATTTAATTTTTCCCTCTCACTTTCATTTATCCTCTCCTCCTTCCCTATTTCAATGTTGCCTGGTGTTACAAAATGGTTGTAAATTTCAGGCAACATTGTTTGCTGGGAAGAGGCAACTTGCAAGTAACTTAGAGAAAAATAACAAGATTTCTGTTTATTATGTCAATTGGAGGATTGTCAACCACCTTAGTAAGGTGTGGCTTGACTAACACTTTTCTCTCTTTAAGAATTGGGATCCTTTTTTACTGCAAAAAGGAGAATATGAATTAAACTACATTACAACCTTTTTTAACTGTAATACTGTAATCATTCAAACTGCAACAAGGCTCAGGATATCACTGCTCAACAGTATCTGTTAATGACCCTGGATTACTGGACGAGTCCAAACCTTACAGTTATTAGTTTGAATACAGATTTTGTATTTAGTTCAAGCTAAACACTCACCTAGCAAGTGCTTCATTTGCTGCTATGTAGATTTCTTGAGCTTTTGGGCCAAAGTCTGTTAACTTGAAGGGTTTTATATGTCTTCTTATGAGGACAAGGCTATTTAAAAAAAAAAAAAGTTACTATTATTATAAGGTTATCATTTTATTATTTCATCAAAAAAACAAGTCCATGCTTGCACAAAGATGCCTGCTGCTCTTCCATGCAAATACCTATTTGATAATGGTGCTCACTATCAGCAATATCATAATTGGAAGATTATCTCTCACCTGTAGATGGTCCAAAAACCATTCTTAAAGGCATTCCATCTTTCTTTTATTCCCTATAGCATAAGAAATATTTCCAGTTAATAGACTTCATCCATAAATGGTACAGAAATGATCTGCAAATCAATCAAGGAATAATTCTGCTCAAAAAAATGATCCCTTCTTTTTGTCCTAAAGACCCATAAATCAGTTTATAACAAGGACCAAAATAAGATGGCTTTTGTTTCCCTTGCCACAAAGCAATCCACTGTCCCATCTTTAATTACTATAATTGTAATAACTTTCTTAGTTCTTTGGGGATCTTTTTGGGCTCAACTCCAAGAAAATTTGGATCATTTCAAGGGCAAGACCATTTCAGGGTCTATTTGGATATAATTTGTCTCAGAGCTGGAGATCACCGTGAAGGTCAGGATCATTTGAATAGATTGAGCAGAACACATGAATACAACTCTGTGGAGAGAGGCAACGTGAGCAGAAATTGCCACACCCAAGGTCACTCAACACTATGAATTGTCCTTGGTTCATCCATTTAGAAGCATAAGTCCAGACTATCTTGAAAGGTATATATGTTAGCTGAACACTATTAATGTGTTAATAATAATATAATATTAGCTATTACTTTTCCTTCAAGCTCTACTTACCCATGGCGTGAAAAAGTAATATCTTCTTATTGGAAGGTAGTCACTGAATATTACTCCTACAGATAAACAAATGACAGTTCAATCAGTAATTTTTAATTATAATAAGTAGTTTCTTAGAAATCGACTTTGAAATAAAAGCTAGCACTAAGAAGTCACGATGTTTCGACCTCTCTGAGGTCATTTTCAAGTGAGTAAGTTTTCCAAATCAGCATAAATATGTTGAAGCAAGTTGAAGATGATAAAATGTGAACACTAAAATATGTGAAAAAGTGTAAACAATATACAATGGAAGAGAATAAAAGAATAAAAGAATAAAATAATCATAGCACGAATTTTTCTAAACAAATAGTTTGGCGCAAATTGAATTGCACTGTTTGTTTAGCGTTGGCTTTAGTTCTTTGATAAAAAACATTCCAAAAACAAGGCAGTCAAATTTGTTCTGACACTTCCTTAAGACATTTAATGTGCCTGGTATCAATGCCAAAATCAACGGAATTCAATATTAATTAAAATTAGAGCTTGTAAAAATTTTGCTGTTTATCTTCCAAGAAAAGATATCCTGTTTAAGACAAAAATTGATAAATCGATACCCTGATTAAGACAAAAAATGATAAATTCGATACCTTTTTAAGACAAAAATCTTGAAAAACATACCCTGGCTGGCCACACGTTCCCATTAAGCCCTTATAAGGGAGTACCCCCCCCCCAGGTATAAGTCAAACATTACTGTTTAAATTTGTTCTGGCTGTAAAGAACCCTTCTAATTGCCACCATTTGGAATGTTTCAATACAGTTCAATTATTATTTTTCTGTTTTAGGCTACAACAATGAAAAGGAGACAAAGAAGTAAAGAAATCAAACTGGCTTGAAAAATTAAAACCAAGGATAAATTTGAACATGTAGACAATCTTTCAAATTACAAACATAGTCTGCATAATTATTTTGAACGGAACAAAAAACAACTCTGAAACAAATCATAGTCATGACTCAAAATACATGTCTCTTATGGTACATACATACATACATACATACATACATACTTTAGGTTAATTGACCACTCCCCATAGGAGCTTTTCAGGGCCAACACCCACCCATCCCACCCCCCTATCCCACCCAGGGGAGGACATCCACCACACAGTAATCTCGTGCGTGGGAGATTAACGTCTCCTACCCCTAACCCTGTATGAGACGGGGCCTACGGTTTATTCGTCCTTATCCTAGAAGACTAGAATATCTATCCATTTCTTGATTGTAGAAAGGTAGCAAATTCTCCTCACTTATTTTTAAGACCATGAGTATTGGTCCGGCCGGGGCTCGAATCCTCGACCTCCTGCACAACACAATCCGGCGCTCTGACCAATTGAGCTAACTGGGAGGCTGACCTCTTATAAGTCCTTAACTCATACAGGCAACCTCAATGCTTGGTTTTCAGTGGAGGGGTCATCTTTAAGAGGTTAAATAAATTGAAAAAACAAAATAATTATAATTATGTTACCTGGGCTATCAATAAGTAAGGGTCTGTTTAAAGGTCTGTTAACAGTCATTTTTCCTATATATGTCTTTCTACTGCTATTTTCATCTCGAATCTTTTCCTTATGGCCCTTTCCAGCATGAAATGGTGATTTTTTGCTGACCTTTGATCGTGTTTGTATGACCAGAACAGAGTTAACCATTGATTCATGCACTCTGAAGATTGCTGTGAGATTACATGGCTGTGAAAGGAACCATTACAATAAATCAGCAAAGCTTTTAGCCAAAACAAACAAGCAAGCATGTGCATGCCCTCTAAGGACTTGAATGATAAAAGCTTGACTTAATTTATGCACATTACAACTAACAGTTGAACCTCAATTATCCAAACTCGTCAGGACTGGGCTGAATGGTCTGGACAGTTGAGAGTTTGAATAATTGAAAATTTCAATATTGATGACTCAAAAATAAAGCCGAACAACTGAAAAGAGAATATCTATCATTTAATCAATATTATACAGGAATTAATTTAAAAGCACATTCTCAAATCACTGTGCATAAACTAATACCATTTGCCAAATTTATTTACAAAAAATTATTAAAACTTAACCAACAAAGTGATAATTGGAGTTTCCCCTTTTAAACATGTAATGCATGAAATATTTTTTAAAGTAAACATGACACCTGTCTAAAATGTGTGTGTGAACTGGGATCAGTAACCCCCCTCTGCTAGCCTCTCTTAGATTATTATCTGAACTATTTAATAATTCATTACAACAGAAATCAGTCAAAAAGAGATTTATTTAATTCAAGATGTTTTGGGGTTTTAATACATCAGTTTTTTTATTTTCACAGGGCAGTGCAAACAGTGCATCTCGTGACCAGTAAAGAACAATAAAGTAATGACATGAGCAATAATAACTTGAAATTAATTTTGGGCTTTATTACTTGCTTTTTGAAATCACTAGAGATCCCTCTAATCTGATTGGCTCTCGTTGGTGCAATTTATTCATGAATTACACCATTTTTTTTTTACTCTAAATTGCATCTTTTTTCCAGCCAAAGAGAAACTTCTACTAAAACACAACAACTAATACGATTTCATGCTTATTTAAGTAACTAATAAGAGGAAAAGGAAAGACAACTTTTGCAACATTTTACAAGTTAGCTACCTTCTGGATCAATAAAATAGTTATACAAGTTAAACAATTCTGTTTCTGAGCGCCTGGATTTGGCAATTTCAAAATGGATGTAATGAAGTGGTAAGCTAAGTGAACTTCGTGTCATGCAATTTTGGTCTGAAATCATACTTGTGATTTCAATTCAAACTCGTGCTACACACTTGTTTGATATTGAAATCACACGCATGATTTCAGAACAAATCGCACTCCACTCAGTTCAATTACCATCGATATGATTTTTAAGAAAATAATTTTCTGTCGAGGGGATATCACACGTGACGCGGGGGCAAGGTTAATCCGCTTGGGGTTGACGTGTTTGGGAACGACAGTAACATGGCAATAAACTGTCAGCAAACACCAGAAGGGTAACAAGGAAATTACATCATCCATAACTTCAATATCGAGAACAAGGGAAATACGTTGTCACTTAAGTCCCTCTTTGATAAAATTATGGAAACCGAGTTTGATTATTCTCCAAAAATGACCTCAATCAAGCAACACGTTTTTATCTTTTAAAGAAGTTAATGATAAATACAACGATTTCACAAAGGTGATCAAACACTGCAATCAACGAACCTTAACTCTGGAGCACGCCAGAATCCTCGTAGCCGCCATGTTATTTACTTGGCTGCCAGGCCTCTACATTCCGAGCGTGCGATTTGGCTCGTCCCAGGCGTCTCTTGTACGTCAAGGCTGCTACGCGAAGCTACAGATGACGTCACATGGGGCATAAATTTAGCTACCTCACACAGATAAATATCCGTCACCACCGGTTTAAACGATCAGTTCTAACAGAAGCGAAGTGTTACGGCTGTTTCAAATAGCCCTTGCAATAAATTATTGCTAGTCAAAGTTGATAAGAGATTGTCGACGAAGACATTCCAATTTGTCAAGAAAATGGTTCTCTCTGTGATAAGAAAAGCCCCGGAGGTAAGCCGCTGTAAGCGAGATATTGTAGTAAGAGTTGTTCCTCCCTGAACGTGCAATTCTTCACAAACTTATCACTTTGAAAGCAATTTAGCGATGAATATCGTTTAACGAAAGAGTGGCCCTTCCAAATATTTTGCATGGTTCTTATCATTCAATTCAATTCAATTTTGTTTGTATTTCGTAAAAAATTTGAAATAAACATAAAAAGCAAAAACAACGAAGCGAAACAAAAAGTAGAAGAAATGAAAACAGGAAATCGATGTCAAAAGCTGTTATTTTGCAAAGAAATAATTCATTACAGGAAAAAATATTGAGGGACAAGGACACCTGCGACGAAACCTGACATAATGAATCTTGTGGTTGTACGAGAAACATATCAGTACGACTTTCTGTACAGAAAATTGAGAGTATGGGAGAAAAATGCATTCTTGATCAAGGAATAGCCTAAAAATTAGGTGTTTCCTTTTCCAAACGGGTGGTAAAGCCAAGGTTTTTGAATTAGCAAACATTCTAATTTTAGACACTTCGAAAAACATCAAATGGCATGTCTGATTATGGGTGGTTATAAAATAAAAGATTGTAAAATTGACATGACATTCTGCACGTGCGTTACATCGGATTCCTGGAAACTTTGACATATTACAGAGATGATCCCAACTTCCTTGTTGATATAAGGATACTGAGATCGTTTCAAAAAAATTCCTCAGCTCTGAGAAAACAAATCGGCTTTTATGTGTCTTTCGTGGAAATATTTCTAAGTCGTTCAGTACCGTCAGCAAGTTCATCACTTTTTTAATCTGACGTTTTTAAATTGTGTTTTTTTGTGTGTCAGTATGGATTCCTGGTTTCATTCACTATTTCATTTTCCTCATTTTATTTTCAGGTTATTCCTCTCTTGGTGATTATGGGAACTGCGACCACAGGAGCCACGGCTTTTCTAATAAGACAAGCCACGAAAAACCCTGAGGCATGGTATGTGACTTATTTTTTTATCAGAAGACATGAAAAAATCCGTCTGACGTCTAACGCCCAACGCGATGGATCGATTGCAGTAGCTTTATTTTTCCCTCATAGCTTTTTTTTCTTTTTAACAGCTGGGACAAGAAAAACAATCCCCATCCTTGGCTTAACATCAAACCAGATCAACAAGTGAAGGTGAGCGGCAGACCTCTTAGATTCTATCATATTATCTCTACGGAAACGCTGGCATAAACCTTGAAATCCTTGCTGCAACCGGCGATAACCAGAAGACAGGGATCCTTAGATTAAGAATTTAAAATTGTCTTTGATGATTATCATTAAGAGAACATAAGGTCGTGTTCTCCAGTTCCGGTTAGCTCAATGGATAGAGCGCTGGACTGTTGTGCGGGAGGTCGAGGGTTCGAGCCCCAGCCGGACCAACACTCAGGGTCTTAAAATAATTGAGAAGAATATGCTACCTTTCAATAACATCAAGAAATGGTTGGATATTCTAGTCTTCTCGGATAGGGACGAATAAGTGGAGGTCACATCTCCTGCAGGGTCAGGGGTAGGAGACTTTAATTTCCCATGCACGAGATTACTGTGTGATGGATATCCTCCCGACTGGGGTGGGGTGGGTGGGTTTGTTGGAGCTTAAACCTCGTAGGAGACCTATGTCCTATTGTTTCTGCTCCAGTACCTTGTACAAATCCTTAAATACTCAAATACTCAAATTATCCTATACACATGTCAGAATTAAATATATTTTTATCAATTCGTCTCTCTATTCGTCTGTTTACCTATACTTTTTCAATCAACAGCTTTACAAGCCTTCTCACCCCTCAGTTGCCGATGGAAGACGCTGAAAAGCTGGATTATGAAAAAGAATACGACGGTCTGCAGCGAAAAACGTTAAATATTCCAAGAACAACTCAACTGTTGAAATAATAGCCCACATATTTAAATCATGACGACAACTTTTATCAGAACCATATTTGTTATCCATTAAGAATATACAAATTTATATGAATGCAGAAGGAAGCAGCTTGGCGCTCTCAGTGAAAACATTCCCAGGTGCCTTTTCGAGTCCTACTGGAAACGTTATTTCGAGGTCAGCAAATTGCTAAAAAATTTTCTTCAAAATGTACATTTTCCTCTGTTGAGCGTATGTAAAATATCAGAGATCCAAAAGGATCCGAAGTTTTATTAAATATTCATTTGAATTTTTCTCTTGCATGGTTGTTGTTTCTTTTTCGTTATAGTATTTCGAATCGAGTGACATATCAAAACAACCGAGAAGCGGCATTTTCATGATATTTTTCGTTATTAACTTGCTTGAAAGAAGGGGATCGTTAATTTCCCAGGAGTCAAGTACATCCTTTCTAGACACATTATCCAAGAACCGTTAAAGTAAATAAAGCGCGAACCATCACTAGAATAGAGATGGCACCGATCATAATTCCTCGAGAACTTCGATTTCCGAATAAGAATAACATTTGAAAGGAAGTTATGCTACGAAATTTTTAGGTAGGTCTAAAAAAAACTTGTGGTCCAAAAATTATCTGGCCCTCAGAAAATGAAAAACCTAGCCCTATGAGGACAAGCACGCCTTTACCACGATTGAAGAAAAAAAAAAAGACCAACCACCCATAAAAAATTACAACAATTGTAAGTTTACCCAAATGTTTTAGTCAATGCCCGACATGATGGTCGACATCTTCTTGGATATATAAATATAGCCAGTGTTTACACAGATCAACTTCTTAATCCTAATGGAAGGATGTTGGATCTTTTTTCTTTACGTGATGTCTCGCATGGTTCTGGTGGTATAAAAACGTCGATATTGGTTGTTGAAATCCTTTGCGTGAGCAGTGAATCATTTCCTTTCTTTCCAGAAGCAAATATGGCCGATATTTCCGTGAACTACCCTGCCTTGTAGAATGAATGTAGTTCCGGGTAGGGCTCGTGACGTCACACATGTCATTTGCAGTTTATTTTAAGTATTTATAACCCCTTTTGGTTCAGAATACAGGTGAAGTGCTTCGGGCCACTTTGGCAGCGTTCCCTGCAAATTATCGCAAAACTAAGCTTGCAAGGCGTTTTAACTGTTTTCTTTGAAGATCTAAAATGGTCCTTGCTCTGCTCAGAAAATCACCAGAGGTAAGACTGGTCAGTTTTATCAATCTTTTAACTATATACATCGCTTGTTCTCAGGAAATTTCGTTTCGTGCAATTCTACACGTACAAAAGGTGTTTCAAAGACGCTTATCGATAAATGAAAGAGATGGGCGAAGGGATTATACTAAATTCTTTTCGAAGCTAAAGGAATCAGTCTTGCATTTTTTCTGGTGCTACTGGAGGAAGAGAAAATCACAATAGCAACAGATCTTTTCGTTGCCAGTGAAAATTTCAGTTTGCACTTCGGGTGTGAATTCATTAATATGAAAATAACAATACTGTCAAAATGAACGTCGCGAACGACTTTTAATTCGCAGAGCTTTTCGATCAAACAGATCTTATAAGTTTTTTCCACAGTCTCAATATATTGCAACGTTAGCAAGTCCGTTTCAGTGGAAGAAATTTTTAACATTTGAAACCTTACTGAAGATAATTAAGAGAACAGTTTTATGTAGATTACCTTCTTTAAGCTAGCCAGACAGCTGTGCTTTGACATTTCATTTGAATTTTAGAACAACGATGCTTGAATATATGAAAACGCAAAAAGCAACAAATGACTGTTTTACGACGCAACAATCTATTCACCAGTTCTTTTGCGGTAAACAGTTTTGATGAACAGAATTTCCGTAGAGCCTCAGTGTACAGACACAAAGAGGTCAAGACCTGCGATTTGGAGGTATTACATAGCAATTCTGATGAAAGATTTTTCTTGAATTGTCGCTGCTAGGTCGAAAAACAACAACAACAAAAAATGTAATTCCTGTGAATTTAAGTTACGAAAAATTCTCTGTGGCCAAGTGGCGAAGTTTTGTTTGTAGTATTCTTAATTTGCAACTTCCTTCTCACAGCTGACACCTCTGTTCTTGATTATCGGCACTGGCTGTGCTGGAGCTGTGGCTTTTACGATCAGACAAGCAACGAAAAACCCTGAAGCGAGGTATGTTTTAACTCAGAAAACTTAAGTGAGATAACTCGATCAATGGTTGGACCACGAAATCCAAAAGGTCCATTTAAAAGTACAATGAACCCCTTTTAAAGGTAACGCTATATCTCATCAGAAGTATTCTACCGAATCAAACTTACTCAAACAAGTTTCGAACACTTTCACAGTTGTTTCTGTCCAGAAATCAGGATAGACCGATGTTATTTTACTTTCATGTCTTAGTTTTCACTTTCCTCTTTAAGGGGATAACATGTTTAATTACAGTAATGCAATTATTTGCAATTGTCACCAAGGCATTGTAATTTGATGCCTAATTTGTCTCTCTGCGTGAGGTGACTCACGTCTTTGGGATCGTTTAAGACAAACATTGACTCCTGACCAAATATCTGAACAGGAAAACAAAAAAAAAACGTTTTCTCTGAGTCATAAATAATTTTACTCATTTAGCTCACGCACTGCTGTCCTATTCGTTCAGCTCACGAACCCACTACTCAATTTATTTCGAGTCTGAACGTCAAACTGTACAGCTCTTTTATCTGCAATGGTCTGTTTCTTTTTATGGACATAGACTTCATTACAATGCTGATAAAAAAAACAAAGACTGTTTTTATGACAGTTACCTGTGGCTCAATATGACGCTGTCGCCACTCCAGATGTCACTACCTTGTCCGGACTTTTTAAAATACTAAAGAAATTAAAGAGTCCCACGGAATCTTGAAAGCAAAATGAACTTTGAAGTCTACAGTGGGCCCTTTTTTTGTCCTGATCGATCTTGGAGATCTCGCCCTGGCCGCCTTCTTTTGTCATACATGATTGCAGTTTGATTACACCTTCAGCTGTCATTGTTGACCTCTTCTTTGACTTCTTGATCGCTGATTAACTTGAGATTCCCAGAAAACGTTATTTGTTTTTCTTCCAAAAAAGATTCGAACCAAACTAGACTTCCATGTAACAATGCCACTAGACTAACGGTGAAAAACGAATTTTTTGTCGATCAAAACAATGCCGCATCGTAGTTAATATTTTACAATTACCGGTATTTACATAAAACTTTGCCTATGATACTTATCTAATGAAATAATCGATGGCGTTTGTGCTGCTGTGTTTTGCACTCTCACCAAAAGAGGACTGCATGTTTGCATACGTGTATGACCTAGCCTTTCCAGTCTTCCCTCTAAATTAACTCAGTGTCTTTTCTTTACAGTTGGGACAAAAAGAATAACCCTCATCCCTGGCTTAATGTCAAGCATGATGAACAACTTAAGGTGAGCACTTACAGAGGTTTTACAGTTTTCCCCAGGTGTTTCTGTGGTCATAAAAATGCCTCTTAACTGGAATCACAACAGTTTACCAAACCATGTCTTTAATCACAACTTTTAATCAATAATTTCTGCAGCTGAACCAAGCAATTTTATTTTTCAAACAGCTTTACAGTCATACAGATTACTCAAAGCTTGAAAAAGCCCGGCCAGATGCAGAATCATAATGAGCCTTGGAGTGTATGGAAAAGATTTCCAGGGAGACAATGAAGCCCCACTGGGTTTGCACTAAAAAAAAAACTTTTAGTATAACTAAGCATATAATATTAGATAATTAAAACCTACTAAGCACAAGGCTGCTTCAAGAGATGTACTTTTCTTTAAAAATTTAGGGTGATATTTTTTTCTTAAAATTGTACTGACAAATTTTCAAAAACATTGACATCTAAAATCAAACTCAGACAATGAAAAGACAATCGTGGTTTTCATTGAAAGGTATTTAATCCTATAAACCCTTGCTCTTGGCTGAACTTTGAAAGTAAATTTTTCAATTTGACAAAACATACCTCTGCGAACTTTACATTAAAAAAAAAATGCATGTTCCAGTTCATAGTAAGGCACACAAAATGTATTCACTTTTTTGTACACAAGAAAACTCATCAAATCCTCGTTTGAGTTCTTAAATTGAAATCAATACTGTACTGGTTTTGTTTAATATTCTCAACAAAAACTTGTAGATAAAAGTAAAAGACACAGCAAATGTAGACCGTCCTCACCCCTGGGGAGTGCTCTTAAATTTGAAGTGACATGAAAAAAGGAAAGGCTCTCATTTGTTTGAAATTTGTGATTAAAAAATCTTAAGACCATTATTGTTACTACAATTACTGGGTACTTCCCCAGGGAGTTCCATTCTGACGCTCTGCACACCAATGGTAGGCAGTAATATAAACATACGCTTCCACTAGTTTGCAGAGTATGGCAAAACTCGACCATGAGATCTGCTATGGGCAAGAGTTCCATTTTACCCCATACATTAATTATGCATAGAGTGTTGCAAAGAAATGTTGTGGTTCAATTTTATCCTTGGTTCAAATTTTATTCTCCTTTGTTTCAAACTCATTATCATACATTAACATGACCGAGAAGAAAGGAAAATAAAATTTGAACCAAGTATAAAATTAAACTACAACAGAAATCTTTATATTTAGTCTTTATGAAATGGAATGCATAATTAATGTATGGGGTTATATGTAACTCATTCCCTGCTATCTGTTATATGTAGAGCCATTTTGAAATACGCGCTCCTTATGCAATACGACCAGAAGCCCAAAGCCTGCGTAGTTAGCGGCCTTTTGAGCGTTCGTTACAGAAATAAACAAAGGGGGAGTTGCTTCCTCGCTTTCTAATTGCCAATTTTTTTCGTTCTGAGCCTGTCACGGCTTCGACGCTCGATCAACTCTATAAAGCATGAAAAAAACCGCCAGCTACGCAGGTATATACAAGGTTACAGTACTGCCACTTAGATTCACAGCTGCTTTATCCAAGGCCATAACTCTGTTCCCCGCAAGACTGGCCAGTTTAATTTCTTTAAATATACTTAACGTCAAATAGCCCAAGCCTCTTCCGTAAACATGTTGTAATTGTACTTCAGAACTTAAGAAGAAAAGAAAGATAAATAAACATACGTTGCAGTATTTTCCCTTTAGTTGCAGCATTGACACTCTTGAGTTTCTTGATCTTTCTTACTCATTCTCAAAGTTAGCCATATTGTACTCTGTGAACCGTGAATTGTGACGCAATATTTGGCTTAGCAACCAAGCCTCACAGAGTTTGGTGCGAACGCCATCTTGGAAGAGCTCGAGCGAATCTTTAACATCATTTTTCTTCTGTTTCGACCAAGTTACGGCTAAAATGGTTTTTACTTATTTGAGAAAACACCCCGAGGTATGATTATGATTTTAAGCTGGACAAATTTATTCTAAAATATTAGCTGGGTGCTTGTTTGATCGTTTTAAGTGTAAGGTACATGTAGTTGCACATAGAGTTGAGTTCATTTAAGAATGCGCGTTTCAATAAGTCGTCTAGTTTTCTTCTGTATTCGTGCGGTTCCTACGTCATCTTGGTCTTCCAAGTAATGTATTTCCGTTTTTTTTTTAAAGAAACGTGCCATGTAGTTAGAAAAAATTGATACAAAATCAATGCTATGGTATTATATTGACAGTGACGTATTTTGTATTGTGCTTATTTAACAACTGGACGAGTATCACGGGTAAAACTACTGAAAAAAATGCTGGAATCAGATTTCAGATTGGGAAGTTCAGAATTAAAAAAAAAAGTTCTCTTTTTCAAATTAACTGTTATTTTGTGGTAAAGGGATTGCTCTGGATTTGAACTGTGGGAGAGTGGGAAAAGTTCCATATTTTATCTTTATTTTGAGCCCTATGGATGGCAAACTTTCCGATTTGGGGCTAGGAATCTGCTCCAAAACAGCCTAAAAAAAAAATCACAAACTGTGGGACATTTTTCTAAAGTGCTGAAAAAAACCTAACCCTACAGATTTTGTTTTTAAATGGGTCCAATAGAAAATTGAGGATAAAGATTCAGGCTATCTTTAAATGGGAGAAGGGATTATGTTCGTTGGTTGGAATCCCCTTGTCTTGGGTTGAAAAAGCAGCCAGTGCAGTGTCTCTGTCATTTACCACTTTATCTTTTGATTTTCTTTTTTTCAGTTGATTCCGCTCTTTGTTGTGGTTGGCGCTGGTTGTGTTGGAGCTGGTTATTATTTAATGCGACTGGCCACTAAAAACCCAGATGCTACG
Organism: Stylophora pistillata; assembly: GCF_964205215.1. Lineage (NCBI taxonomy): Eukaryota > Metazoa > Cnidaria > Anthozoa > Scleractinia > Pocilloporidae > Stylophora > Stylophora pistillata. Next base: position 21,242,826 of record NC_142530.1, read on the forward strand.
TATGTATATGAATAATAAATAGTGATTAACAAGTGATTTAGATGACTCATTGGCCTTGAGGGTAATCTTTCTCTATCATAGTGATCCTTGAGGGTGAAGTTAATGTATGGTACACAAGATAACTTGGATTCTTGCCCAAGATACCTGTTTGTTGAGTCAATATTTGTCATTGTTAAAAAATTAGACAAATTTAAAAAACTGTACCATCAGTACATGTACTATACAAGTGTTTGTATCGAAACTTAAAGCTTCATTAGTTTTATGAATTACTTTATCAACAGCGAATCTTTAACCTGTCAACCCTTAGAGTAGGTAGGTAGGTAAAGCCTACTTAGAGCCATGTGGCCCATCAGGTTGGCGCTTAACTCCAGTTTCCGTAGCATGAAGCAGCTAGCATGAAGCAGCTACCCCCCCTTGGATGGGATATGAGTCCATCACAGGGTTACCCCCCCAGCATTAAATTTGCTGGTACCCATTCAATTCTCCTGGGTGAAGAGAGGCACTGTGAGAGTGAAGTGTCTTGCCCAAGGACACATCACAATGTCCCTGGCCAGGGCTCGAATCCAGACCACTTGATCCGGAATCAAGCACACTAACCGTAAGACCACCGCGCCTCCACTAAACCCATAGAGTGACCAGCATCTAAGTTTTCCTTTCAGTAATACTGCTGAATCAATCATTAAGATCATGAGAATAAAGGAAATGATCATCACCCTAAGAAGCATTGATTGTGAAACAAATTCTCCTTGTCGGTACCGAAGAAAATATTTTAAGAAGAGTGTGGGGAATATGAATGCTGATGTCATGGTGTAAAGGTGGAAAAGGGTCTAAAAGAAGGTCTAATTTTGCTTTTCAAAATTTAATATGTGACATTTTTAGCCCTTGAAAATGTGGGATGTGTTTAATGAGAAGTCTCCCAAACTGTTCAAATACTGTGTTCGTTTGGTCTCCTAAACTGTTCAATTACTGTGGTCTTTTGGTTAAATGTTGCCAAGAGCATACCAAGATGTCTTCAAAATGTGATGATTATCTCAAAAGCATTAGACCTGAATTCCTACCTTAAAGTAGTTTAAAAGTCTTTCAGTGAGTCTGTTCTTCACAATTTAGTATAATTGTTTTTTTATACTTTGTTTTGTTTTACTTGGTAGCTGGGACAGGAAGAACAATCCATATCCTTGGCAAAAGATAAAGCATGATCAATGCTTGAAGGTTTGCTTTTTTTGTATTTTTATCCACCTAGAGGTACTTCTTGACCTAGCACAAATATATCCCTTCTACAGTCTTGGAAAAAAGAATCCAGTAACCTTGCCTTGTATTTTTTTTTTTTTTTGTAGTTTTACACCCATACTGATTACAGCAAGCTGGAGAATAAGCGACCAAACATCGATTAAAGAATAAGTGGTGTCCATTGAAAGCACTAGTAACACTGCTTGTGATTGGCAGCTTTTTGTCTACTTGTAAATGTGGATACTTGATAAACATTTCTGTATTTTTTGCATTGATGCATGGTAATTATTTGAATAAAATGGCTTCTTCCTTTATTGAGTACACCGTAGTTTTTTTTTTTTTTCTGTTGGTTTATGTTAACTCATTAAACAGTTCAAAATTGTTTTCAGGAGTGTGCATGCTCCACCAAAGAAAAGATGAAAAACACACGTGGGTTACTAATTGGGAATTATACAATAAACTGAAAACTATACAAATTTTTATTGGCTCCTGTCTATGATCCATTGGAGGACAGATGCATTGATGACATCACTATCACCACATCTTCCTTATTTTAACAATTAGATTCCATGTTGCCATGGGTCTGTACAGGAATAGATCATAGAAGATGTCAAAATGTGGTAGGAATATCATTGACACACTTGGCTGTGCTTCTTGTGCCACTTTTTTGTTCGTACGACATTGTGATTATCTGTGACGCATTACTGAACAGACACATTACAAATTGGAATTTTGTTGCTTGCATCTTCCTGTGAATAGGCTCGATTTCCAAGGTCTTCTTGAGTCTGGTATTTGAACCTCCTAGTTCAGGGAGGAGCCCAGGCTTACTTCCTGAAGAGTGGCTGGTAATCAAACCAGCGTATGAGAGAAAAAGGATGTTCTAATGCCATTTTAAACTCGAGGTTTTGCCAACCTATTTTTCAAGTTAAGTAACTCAAGGCTTTGTTATTGACAATGTATGTGGGTTGGTGCATGTGAGGGTAACAAAGAAAAGCATGATGAACTTAACCAGTCTAAAAAAATTAAGAGAAAACTTTATTGGCTAACCTTACCATTGGTTAGGAAGGCCCCTTTTAGCTTTAACTGCTAATGGCCTATTTACAGCCAACCTCTCCATTATACAAATCACTGCAAGCAAATTTAGACCCAGTTGCTCATAACGGCTCTTTCTTTAAACAAATGTCTTGCTCTGTACACCTAGTGACTTTTCCTCGAAAACTTTTTGATGAGATGAAATTCAGACAATGAAAGTTGAACAAAGAGGAGAAAGGAAAAATAAGAAATCTAAAAGTAAGATTGGCTGGCTTGGGTTTTTGTTTATTTACATTCTGATGTATTTTACAAGTACATCCAAAATAAATTTTGAATACATGCTTCTTGTGAGAAAAGATTTAACTTCTTGTGGTGTGGATGCAAAGACTTAAAAACTGCAACTTTCTATCAGAAAAAACACAGGATCTAATAGGTTAATACAAACCCAGTTTTATATTTTTTTTGTCTAGTATTTGAAACAAAGGAAAATAAAAGGCAAACTGGTTTGGAAAAAGTTCCAACCCTTTAGAAAACATTGGCTTTTTGATACAACCTTAGAGCGAGAGCCCTCAATGGGCAGGGTAGTGACGACTCTCATTGTCCATCGAGGAGACAAGGGTAGCGCAAGTATAACTTTGAATATCCTATGAATATCATGTCTTCACAAGTTCAAATGTTTGGAGGCCTCTTTGAAGCTCAGGCCACTTAATTCTCCCTTGTGCTTCAGTAAGTATTTCTTGACACTGGAACTAGAAGTCCGAGCATACTGTCTCAGGGCCCATCCAATGGCCTTTCTGATGAAAAACTCTTCCTCGGAAGCCCTTAGACTGCAGAAGCGGAACAGCATCTCCTCGTCCGTTTCCTCTTTGAAAGAGAGCTGATGAAGTATGGCGGTTCTTCTGAGCCACATGTTTTCATGATTGATCCATTCTTCCATGACAACTTTTCCTAAATCTCGATGTTGCTTCACGAGTCCCCCAACCATCTTGGAAGCCAGTGCATCCACAGTGTCCCACCAAGATTTGCTCGTGATCAAATCCTTCAAGCATTGGATGTTTTCTTCAAAATCTGCGGAAGAGTCCAAGTTCTTCTCGAGATAATCGATGGCAAAGTACTGGAATTCTCGCTCTGGCTTAGTCCATAAAAACAGCACAAACTCTTTCGTGTCATCGGGATTCAATTTCTCCTTCAACAATTCCTTACAAACGCTCTTCCTTAAAGGGCTGCTAAGACCAAAAAACTCGAACTTGTCCCTCAAGTATTTCTTCATGGGTTGACTTTTTTTGTGATCGGCATTCTTGTGCAGTTCGCGAGCTACTTTATCCACCAAGGTTTTCACCTCGTTTCCCGCTGTTTGGTCGACACCTTCAACTTTCCCCCGCTTTTTCAACGATCCAGCTTTGGATGAAGCTCTTCTTTTACTCATTGCAGTGAAATTATATCTACGAAAATTTGCAAATGAGCACAAGTCGTTTACCTCACGAAGTTCGTATTTCACAAAAGAGATACTTTTGTGCATTTCATATGCCTCCCTTTTGGAAAAGTCACGATAGTCGGTGCAGCAGTCACGCAATCACTTGAGACACTTCATGAGAGATATTTGAAAGTCGATTTTATCGGCGCATGGCACACTGGCATTCCAATCCTCGTGGCAGAACGATGAATCACTGATTGAATGAATTCACTGTTTGTCTTCCGAAGTTTATTTTCGAAGACGCAATTTTTTGCAAGAAGTCCAAGTCAAGGTTATATCTTCAGGCTACAAAATTGCAGAAATATCTTCCAGCCTCTTAGATTGCCTGAGTGGGGTTTCGAAAACTTCTCTAAGTTAATAATTTTTCTGGGAATAAAAACAATGTCTGCCGACGACGCCGAAAATTCAACCATTCTGGAGAATCTACGAAAATCTTTGAAGGAGCAGGTATGTAATGAGAGCTACTCAATGTTTAAATGGAAAATTTTTGTGAAAGTATTATTGTTTTAGTGTGTACCGTACATATCATTAGTAACGTACAACCATCAATGTTGTTCTGTTTCCATATTGACCATATTCGGAAATTTGAACGGAAGTAGATCCTTGGAAACTCGGAAAGCTGTGTATGGGTATTTTCAGAGGGAAATGAATATTCAGTACTTAGTCTAGGTTCTTTTCAATTTTTTTGGTTTTGTTTTGTTTTGTTTTTTTTTTTTTTTTAAGCGATATGGTCTGATTTCGTGGATCTTACTATCAAACTCTGATAAGAGCTTAGTTCTGTAAATACGCTGCATGTCTTACATATTGCATCATCCCAAAAAATAACTTTCTTTCCCTTAAACCGACTCCTTCTTCTCGTTGGTAACCAACACATCTCTCTATTTGTCGTTTAATTGTGAGGAACTGTGCTTGAATTGAGGTATTCTTGTCACATGTCGATTAGTAAATAGAGGATCTATATATATCGTTTTAAGCAATTTTTTTTTTTTTATGTTAAGGCCATCGTCTTTTATATTCAAGTACATGCTGAGAATAAATTAAAAAATAGGATCAACCAGCAGATATTGCCACAGTATGTAGATAGGAGACCCTTTATTTTAGAGGATGATGTTTGTGAGTTGATGAATGATTGTCTGAAATTTAAAAGAAAAGTTTGCTAGAGAGAAAAATGTTGAGGGAATAGGTCTGGAGAAAGGTTCCCTTTTAGCAAGGGAGTTATCCTCTTATAGAACACGAAGCCAGATAAAGGTTTATTTAATTTACAGCCCATCATCGTACTTTATTAGTTTTTTGCCCTAAACACAAACAGAACACTTAATTAAATATTATAGATAAGGAGAAAAGGAGGTAAGTGTGATGTATTTCTCCACTGCAACCCACATCTGCATTTCATGAGGTTACACAGAAATTATGATTATGCATAGGTTATAATTGATCACATTCCTGTAAATGCATTGTACATTTCTACAACCTGTGTTTTGGTTGATTTATTCTGCTTCAGGGTGACTTGGTAAGAAAGCTAAAAGCTGAAAATGCTCCAGTACCAGACCTCGAAGTTGCCATCAAAGAACTTAAAGTTCGGAAGAAGGCCTTTGAGACCAAGGTATGAATGCAACTTAAAAATATATTTACAGTTATTTTATGATGTAGTGTTGAATTCCTGGTATTAATTGCTTACCTTGTCAAAGCTCGATTTCCACTCAAGGATGGCGGCTTTTTTTCCTTAGGCTTGAATTGATCTTTTGACCCTTAAGAGTGATTAGTATCTATTTTCTCCTCACATTATGACCCTGAATCACACATGAAGGCGATGAGAATAAAGGAAACAATCTCTAGCTAAAGATGCCGCCGCCTGGTTAGACCGCCTGGTTAGACCGCCTGGTTAAACCGCCGCCTGGTTAGCTCAATTGGGAGAGCGCCGGACTGCTGTGCGGGAGGTCGAGAGTTCAATACCGGCCGGACCAACACTCAGGGTCTTAAAATTAACTGAGAAGAATATGCTTCCTTTCTTTAACATCAAGAAATGGTTAGATATTCTAGTCTTCTCGGATAGGGACGAATAAATGGAGGTCCCGTCTCCTGCAGGGTTAGGGGCAGGAGACGTTAATTTCCCACGCACGAGATTACTGTGTGATGGATGTCCTCCCCTGGGGTGGGTTGGGTGGGTAACAGGACCCCCGTTGATACCAGTGTTTACTACACTGAAGGGGCTATCCTGTATAAATATAGATGTCTGTCTGTCTGATGCTCTTGATTGTTAATCAAATTCTTCTTGTCAGCACCCTGGGAAAAGTACAGAGACCAGTATGGAGAATATGTGTACTGATGTTAGTTACTGACATTACTGTCTGTTTGCATGTGGAAGTTCAAAGGGTTTTATCTTCAGTACAGACAAGCTAATCTTTATTCTAAAATATTTGAAATTGAAATCCCTCACTTTCAGGAAAAAGAAATGGCGCCCAAGCAAGAAAAATTTGACAGGTCAAAACTGGAGGACTTGTTAAAGAGGCGCTTCTTTTTTGTCCCTTCTTTTGAAATCTATGGAGGTTAGTTGACTATGTGGAGTAATCTGGAGTTAGCAGACAGGGAGGCGAATCACTAAATTAAATGAGATCCTGATGGGAGTGACTAAGAAGGAATTTTTCCTAAAAAATCGAAAAAGAGGGGCAAGATAAATCTTAAGCAGGGAATACTTCTTGATTCAATACCAAATTCTTAGATCCAAAATGATAAAGAATGTACCACAGTCATTGCAAAGAATTTTTGTTTTTGATCATGGTGGAGAGAAAAGGTTTACTTAGTGAAGTTATTTTAAAGTCATATATCTTCCTTTGGATGGCAGGTGTAGCAGGGTTGTATGATTATGGGCCTTCTGGTTGTGCTATGGAGGCCAACATGATAAACATATGGAAATCACACTTTGTTTTGGAAGAGCAAATGCTGGAAATCAGGGCCTCTCTATTGACGCCTCATTCAGTCCTTAAGTGAGTAAACAGTTGACTTTAACTGAGAAATGAATAAAGTGGGTAAGTTTCTAAAGAAACTGTGGTGCTGCGTCGGTGGGGGTGACAAGGTAATTTGGTTTTATCAACTAAGTTGAAATTGTAAATTGGCCCCCGTAACGAGTTAAAAAGCTTACATTTCAAGGGTTAGCCCTTCGTCATTTGCTGTGATGAAGGGCTAACACTCAAAATGTTGATATAATCAAATTACAACTGAGAAAGTGTGAAACAAAGGGAGGTTTCTGTAGGTACATGTTATCATTTTACACCCTTATATCAGAATGCATATTCTCCATATTGTTCTCTATAACTTTCCTAAGGTGCTGACAGGGAGATTTTGTTTAGCAATCAAAAGCTTCTTCAGTTGGTGATCATTTTCATTATTCTCATGGCTTTGATGTTTGATTCAGTGGTGATACTGTTAGGAGAATTTGGATTGTTAAGTTTCACAAAGTTATGAACCTAGATACATTTTCTTTGAAACTGATTTCCTTATTAACTAAAAGTAAGGAGGTAGTTTTGATTGTATTGATTATTTTTCTTGTTTCAGAGCATCCGGGCATGTTGACAGGTTTGCTGATTTTATGGTTAAGGATGTCAAGACTGGTGACTGTTACAGAGCTGATCATCTGTTGGAAGGTGTGCTAATACTAACAACTTCTTCCATTATTCAAAAGTGATGGTAGAGGAAGAGCAATTACATATATCTTATTAACCAAGCGCGAGGGCCGCACTGGGAGAATATCGGCCCGAGGTCTTGACGATACAAAAAAGAGTGAGGGCCGATATTCTTCCAGTACGGTCCCGAGCAAGCTTGGTTAATAAGAGATTTATTATACGACTGAAGTTCAAAGGAACACAAGTGCGGTATCATTCAGGACCATTCAGGACAGTGCCCGGTCCAATACTGAGAGAATATTGACCGGCAATAGTGCATTTTGATTGGTTGGTTTTAGTTATTGGCCCTCTGACTGCCCAAGTCGTGTAATAAATAAATTTGCATCATTAATGTACCAACAAATGGGGAGGTGGAGCGTACGAATAATTAGCATGCTGGACAGCAGCTCATGATGCTGAGGTTTGAGATCTGTGTGCACCATTGTGATGCACTCTTGGGCCATGCAAGACACTTGCCTCTTACAGTGCTTCTCTCCATGCAAGAGTATCGATGGGTATTGACAAGCTGTAAGGAAAACCTGATTAAGTGCTGTGAGCGAACCTGCAATCCTTCCTTGACACTTCATGCTGCAGAAACTGGGATAGGCTTGGGCCCTGTAAAGCCCCATGACTTGAGTGCCGACTTTTGTAAATGCATTTCTTTTAATGTAGATAAAGTCTGTTTACGAGCCTAGTGGTCCATTAGGCTGGTGCTTAACTCCAGTTTATGTAGCATGAAGTGACTAGGAGTATTTCTACTCCCCCCTAGATGGGATGCCAGTCCATCGCAGGGTTATCTCCAGTATTAAATTGCCGGTACCCATTTATACACCTGGGTGAAAAGAGGCACTGTGAGAGAAAAGTGTCTTGCCTAAGAACACAACACAATGTTCCGGCCGGGGCTCGAACCAGGACCGCTCGATCCGGAGTTGAGCGCACTAACCATGAGGCCACCGTGCCTCCACTTTCTTTTAATGTAGTGCATAGATATTCATCACACTTATAAGGGGAAGAAGCACTTTTTTCTTGCATATTTTAAGTTTAATTGATTTTGGGATCTTGTTTATTTATTTGATGCAGGACACCTAGAAAAACTATTAGCAGATAAGAAACTGGAGGAAGAGAAGAGGAAAGAGTATGAAAGTGTCATTGGCCAGGTAATGTGGTTTTTAGAAAGTTAAGCAGATAACTCATTAACTTGTTGTTTATGTGATACTTAGCCTGCAGGGGCTTGACTTTTATGCGTTGTCAGGTGAACTAAGGCAGGTGCTAAGGGTGTAAAGTGTTAACAAGTGAGGTGGCTTTTTTCTCCTTAGATTGATAACTATGGAATGAAAGAACTGGGGGAGCTTTTGAAAAAGTACAATGCCAAGTCTCCAGTAACAGGGAATGATCTGACTGATCCTGTGGAGTTCAATTTGATGTTTTCAACCTCAATCGGTCCCAGTGGGCTCATCCCTGGGTAAGGGCCATCTTAACATGGGGCTTTCTCCCTGCTGTAAAAAGCTTCCATCAATTTTTTTAGCTGATATACTCATACTGGGATGGTTTTGAATGGATTTCTGTAAAGCTAAACTCAAAGTGATCATAGAGGCCAATCACAACAAATTAAAGGAAAACGTCACAAGGAGCCGATAAGAGGTCAAACTATTTACACGTGACTGCCCTTAAGGGCTGGAAAACACATGATTTCTTTGGGATTGTTTTATCTCTGTATCGGATTGGTTAAAATGGTGTTGTGGGATCTTTCAGACCAGTCATAGAACATAGAGGTAAAAGATATTTCAGATTTCTTTTGAAATCCAATAAAAAATTGTTAAATGTCTCCTATTGTATCTTCTTATTTTTTTTTCTTATTTACTTTTATTTTTTACAGCTTCCTCAGACCAGAAACAGCTCAAGGAATCTTTGTGAATTTCAAACGCCTCTTGGATGCTAATAACGGAAGACTACCATTTGCCTCAGCACAGATTGGACCTGCTTTTAGAAATGAAATTTCACCTCGATCAGGTCTTCTGAGAGTAAGGTAAAAAACAAGAGCACAACATGCATCTGTTCTGGTGATTTCCCTTAACTCCTAGAAGTGATTAACATGTAATTTCTTGCCACAATATCCCTACATTATCCAGTAAACAGGTAGTGAGAATACTCAAACTTATCAGGTAGAAGATGTTATCTTGACCTAACACTAAATTCTCATAAAGAATTTACAGGGTAGTGTGAAGCAGTTACAGGAGAGAATTAACAATCAGATCTTTGCTAAATATTGGAATCCTGACAATGGCTTTCTTGCATTCATCTAAAACTCTACTCCCTCCATAACTGAAGTTACAGTTTTAGGTTCTGAATAGGACAAGATTGATTCATATGACAGTGACCTGTGACAAATTCCAGCTGAGTCCTTCTAGCTCTTTTTTAACCAGGTTACCCACTCTTCCATCATCTACTCTCTGACCAGTGCTAATCCTTTGAGTCTGAAGAGTGACTAGCATCTAATTTCTCCTTACAATATCACCCCTGAATCACACATTAAGGTCACGAGAAGAAAAGCAATGATCATCAACTAAGGAAAGCTCCTGATTGTAACAAAAGTCCTCTCTCTCAGACCCTTTGGAAACGTATGAAGAGCAGTATGGAGAATATGCATACAATTGCTAGGATACTGTTCATAATGAATAAATCTTCTTCGTCGATCAACGTAGTAATTATGTAGAAAGTGTACGTATTTTATTATATGATGGTCTCCCTATTCTTTTTTTTTTTTTTTCTTTTTTTTTTTTTTTTTTTTTTTAATGTAGAGAATTTACCCTGGCTGAAATCGAGCACTTTGTGGATCCAAGTGACAAGAGCCATCCCAAGTTTGAAAATGTGAGCTCTCAAAAACTGAGGCTTTTTCCGTCAGAACATCAGATTGAGGGTAAACCGGCACTGGAGATCACTGTGGAGGATGCTGTCAATCAGGTCAGTGGTAGATTGCTTCCAAGAAAGAATATTTTTTTTTAATTTGTAGATGGTTGTGTTTGCGATGTAATTCCTTATGATAAATCATTTGTGTTAGAAGGCTGATAGTTTCGAAAGAAACTGTTTGGGACTGCGTCGGTGGGGGTAACGAAATAGTTTGGATATATCAACAAAGTTGAAATGGTAAATTGGCCACCGTAACGATTACAAAAGCTGACGTTTCGAGCGTTAGCCCTTCGTCGGAGCTAACGAAGTGCTAACGACGAAGGGCTAACGCTCGGAACGTCAGCTTTTGTAATCGTTACGGTGGCCAATTTACCATTTCAACTTTGTTGATATATCCAAATCATTTGTGTTAGAGTTCGGATTCGCTTGGCGGCTGCTTGTAATTTTTGCTTCCATAAGTCAACGATTTCTAAAACGTGAGGCCGCCAGTTCTTGGTCAATTCTTGTACTGAAACATTCTCGATTTGTCATCAGAAAATTGTCAGTTCCCAGACCATGGGTTACTTCCTCGGCCGCGTGTTCCTCTTCTTGCTGAAGGTTGGGGCTGATCCAAGTAAGATCCGCTTCAGGCAGCACATGTTCAATGAAATGGCACATTACGCTTGTGACTGTTGGGACGCCGAACTCCTTACCTCCTATGTAAGTAGTGGGATAATTTTTCTAGTTCTCGAGATACGTAACTCGCAGTAGAGTGTACATGTACTGCAATAGAGTAATTTTCAATTCAGTGTCGAAAGTAAACCGAGATTGCTTTGTTTTTGCTTTACTTGGCTCCGTGATTGGCCCTGAAAAATCGCGCCATTCTCTCCACCAATCAGATGCTAAAGTAAAACCAATTTAGACTTGATCGCCTGCGTTTTCTCGCGCTTTGGTAGTTTGGTTATTTTTAATTTCATTGGCTCTTAAAGGTATTTTCCTTTCTTCTGAGTGGCTGTTGGGATTATTTTGGTTTTGGTTTGACATCGCGCAATCGAGAATCGAATCGTGATCTGCTTTGTTCTCATTGGTCTAAGATGTCGCGCTTCTTTCCACCGCAAGGAGACGGGTGCTGCCTAGTTCATGAGCAGGCTAACATGGAGCTAAGAAACAATGGCTCTTAGCTTTCTAAAGTTACAAATCACAATAACTGCAGATGAATTAATGAGTGCGTGTGTTTGAGCGCCACAAGTGGAAAGATGCTGAGTTATTTGGCGCAAGTGATGGCTAAGTTGGTGTGAGTAATTCAGGAAAAAGCGAAGATTTAAAAAGTTCGCAGTAATAGTATTTTACTAACTACTTAACAAATGGTAAACACCACAGCGTACACTATTGAGTTATGGATGCACGCGGGAGGTTGCTAAGCACGGAAGAAGCGTAAGAGTCGCTCGAGGCGATAGCCGAGAGCGACTCTAGCTTCTTGAGTGCTTAGCAAACCTCCCAAGTGCATCCATAACTCAATAGTGTACGCTGTGGTGTTTACCATTTGTTTTATAACATAACATTGATACATTGTAGCTAAAGAGTTCCCTTTTATTTGACAAATCTTACGCGACCAGAAAAAACAAGCGCGCGCGTAAAAATAGTCTTTGCATTTGCTCACGTCAGCAGCGTACACCCATGGGCAAATGGGGGACGCTAAATTGATCAATCAGAGCGCGCGCTTTACTTTGGTTATGTTATAAATCGATTTTCTGTTTTTTTTTTTTTTCCTAGGGCTGGATAGAATGCGTTGGATGTGCAGACAGGGCTTGTTATGATCTTTCCGTTCACACAAAAGCTACTGGCGAGAGACTGGTCGCTCAAGTTGATCTGGAGCAATCGGTATCCGTAACTGTTGTACACACTTTTTGTCGTGTTTGGTAGTTAATTTTCACGTGTAACGCATCGGCGTCATTTGAATTCTGGTTACGCCATCACCACCAGTTCTATAGTGGTTTTAAATTTTGCCCGTCGACTTTTAATTATATTCTAATATTGGCGCCCAAATGTTTTTGAAAGCGTTTTTCCCACTGGTAAGTTGAAAGTAATACGGACCTTACCTTGCTCTGTAATTGGCTTAGAATACTCTTGCCTCTCTATATTGAATTTGTCACGTGGTTGTGATAACTTTTGCTTTTGGTGTAACGCGTTTCAAGCGCGGGAAACTTGAGTGGTAATAACAATAATAATAACGAATATTTATACAGGATAGCCCTTCAGTGCAGGAGCACTGTTATCAATGGGGTCCTGTCTAAATAACCTAATATAAGGATAAAAACTAGAATAAGATAAGAATGACTACGCAACTAACTAAATGCCCAATACAAAAAATTGATCTAAAGACTCCCTAAATAGTACCCTACTGCTAATTTGCTTGATTTTTAAAGGTAAAAAATTAAAAGCCGAAGCTCCTAAAAGATAAAAACTTTTCCGAGCAAAGTCAAGTCTCACTTTCGGCAGAGCAACGGTGGTCCCTCTGTTCCTCGTATTAAAATCGTGGTTTAAGAAATTAAAATATTCTTTGAAAGGACTACAAACATTGCCTTTTAGGCAATCAAAAACAAATAGACAAGCCCTTTTCTTTAAAAAAATTTCAATTGTGGGTAGACGGAGTTCACAGTTTAGACATTTTTGAGTTTTGCAGAATAATCCTGTGACTATGTTGTTCCAAGTTTCTTATTTGGCACCTTCGTTTCTCTGACAAACCGAGCGTAATTTGACCGCAATAAGTGAATATGGGCATTATCATTGCTCTGTAAATTCGTTCAGCGCTTAAGGTGTCAGTGTTAGAACGGATTCGTCGTAATAAATTCACTCTTCCTGCAGATTTCTTGTATGTTTTTTTAAAAGTGCTTGTCAAGATTCAATGTAGGGTCCAGATAGACACCTAGGTACTTGTAATTTGTAGTCGTGTCGATGCGAGATCCATTTACTGAGAGGTTTATCTTTGCCATCAAAACCACTTAATCTTTTTGCTGTTCCGAATAGCATTAATTCAGTTTTTCCTTTTTTGAGATTAATGATGAGTTCGTTATCTCGAAACCAGGAGGCGAGGCTATTGATGTCTTCGCTGAGGTTGTGTTGGTTAATATCCAAGTCTTTCGAGGATGTGAAAATTACCGAGTCATCTGCGTATGTGATAATCTTAGAAAAACGGAGTTGTGGACATCATTAAAATGAATTAAAACAATAACGGCCCGAGTATACTTCCTTGGGGAATACCTGTGAAAACAGGGTTAGGTTCTGACAATACTCCCTTAAATTGAACGATCTGGTTTCGGAGGAATAAATAGTCCGTAAACCAGTTCAGTTCATTATCCTGTATTCCATAGCGAGACAGAGCGAAGTGTAGTAAAGGCAATGTTTCCGCAGACTATTTTTGCAACTCGATTAAAAATTCCTTATTCATTGCAACAATTTGGTGCTCATTGCTCTGTTTAGGAAATGATTGACATTGTGGAAATCGTCCCAGAGAAGCCAGCAATTGGCAAAGCATTTAAAAAGGAAGGGAAAGTTGTCATGGATTATCTGGCTCAGATGGACAGGGATGCTATCAAAGAGTTTGAGGACAAGCTTAATGAAAACGGGTAGGTAAAAAGGAAACGAAACACGAGTCCTTTTTTTTTTCGTGTGACTTAACTTGCTAGACGTTCTCTAATGCAACTTGATATATTAGAACGACTAAAGTAAATAAACGCGCGAATATGTCACTTACAGCCGCCTACTTTGAGTTGTTTTTGCTCATTTAAATGGAAATGTTTCCACTTACTGAGAGAGTGACCGAGGGGTTTTAAAGATTTGTTTCTACAGGGTTCCTGGAGGGATTGAACCAAGCGTTTGGTATTTCATTATTTTTCGCGAATTATGGCGAAACAAAGTTAGTTAAGAAGTCAACAAGTCATAATTAAATGTTTTGTCCGCCGTAAGCATTCATCTCTTCACCCCTGAGAGCGATAAGTATCAAATTTCTCCCAACAGTATCACCCCCTTAATCAAACAGCAGCCAGCAGCTAAGGGAATGTATAGAGAACAGTACGGAGAACTTGCATACTGATGTTAGTGTGTAAAGGGTTTAGCATCATTTTGTGCGACCTGGTAGCTTGCAATATTGTATCAGCCAAGGGAATTTGCGACTTTAAATCCGGTCTAGTTTAAATTTTTTTTTATACTTTTCATTCCATGTTTTTCTTAGAAAGGTGAATTTAACGGTAGAAAACAAGGAATTTGTCATTGAAAAGGCCATGATTAGGGAGATCAAACGATACCAGAAGGAAATTCATGGTAAGTTAAACAAAGATGTTACCAAGGTCTGTTTACAACCTTTTTATTTTCAGGGGGAATTACAGAAGTCTAACCTGTTTGTTTTTGTTTTTTTTTTTTTTTTTTTCGTTTTTTTTGTAGTGCGTGACGTAGAACCCCACGTGATCGAACCGTCGTTTGGAGTTGGTAGAATCATGTATGCTGTCCTTGAACACAACTTTAGAATTCGCGAAGGAGACGAGCAGAGGACGGTAATATATTCATTGTTCACTTGTTTTGATTTAGGTCATTGGTTATCTAGGGGGAGGGGAATAAGGAGGATTTCCTTTGTGTCACGGTTAAATTGACCTGATCCCCCTGAAGGTTCTGTAATATTCTTACGATCCCCTTTAATTAGCAGTCAATTTTCTGTAGTCCCCCTCCCCCTTTAAACTCTTTTGGCAGCGACTGTTCCCCCC
The DNA here is from genome assembly GCF_964205215.1 of Stylophora pistillata. Taxonomy (NCBI): domain Eukaryota; kingdom Metazoa; phylum Cnidaria; class Anthozoa; order Scleractinia; family Pocilloporidae; genus Stylophora; species Stylophora pistillata. The sequence goes on from NC_142530.1 coordinate 21,257,861, forward strand.
CCCTCCATTCCTTCTGAAAAGCCCATTTGATCCTCCTCTACAGTGAGCTGTTCTTTAACCTTTTATACCCAAACATCTGTATGCGTATTTTCCCTACTGTTCTTAATACATACGTATGATGCACGATCCTCGCAGCAGAGAGCGCTATTTGTGCAATAGCAAAAATCAGACCTGAAAAAAATCAGGCCTGTACAGGATTCGAACCATTGACCTCTGCGATACTAGTGCAGCGCTCTACCAATTGAGCTAACAAGCCAACTGGGAGCAGGCCGTTAAGTTGATTCGTAAATAGCGCTCTCTGCTGCGAGGATCGTGCATCATACGTATCTATTACCGCAGTTCAAAATATATGAACTTCATCATATTCATCATATCTGTTCTTTATACGTTTCTTAATCAAGGGCTTCTGAAGTTCGTGACCATTTTCTCTATTCCCGTGACTTTACTGTCTTAATCAGGGGTTATACCGTAAGGAGAAATAAGATGCAGGTCACTCTTGGGGGGGGGGGTCAAAGTGTTAAACTCGACCCAGTGGAGACCCCCTCCACAGGGTCGAGTTTAACACTCTGACCTCGACCATCACACAACAAATAATTAGCTCTACTTACGGGGTAGTTTTTGCAACCAGGGGTTGATGAAGTGCCCCTCTTCTCAGCCCCCTAACCTCTCATGTTAATGAAACTCCGAAACCAGGGCGTCCTCTGGGAAATTAATTAGAAAATATTATCTTCTTTGGTTGGACACAAAGCCACAGTCTGGGAGGAGGACCTTTTGATCATCGCTTTTCAATGGGAAAGAAATAGAGACACGCGTCATCTCCGAAATTGTAACAAAACTCAG
>NC_142530.1:21263700-21388700 GCF_964205215.1 Stylophora pistillata
GCGCTATCTACTGCGAGGATCGTGCATCATACGTATCTAATACCGCAGTTCAAAATATATGAATTTCATATATCATTGTATCTGATGATAATAATATGTGTGGTAACTGCAATATGTCCAGTTAATTTTCCATGATAAAAAAATTTTCACCTTTATTCAGCCTCGCACACCTTTTGGTTGTTTTTTTTTTTTTTTGAAATGATCAACGTCTGTTTATTTGGAAAGAAACTAAAAAGAATTTGGTGCAACGTAACCGTTAATGAAGCGCGCGCTAAAAAGAAATTAACTCAAAATCACTCGGGCTGCTACCATAGCAACTAGAAACCTTTGTTTTGTGGAAAATGGTTTTTCCGGAGAGTGTGTTCTGCGAAAAGTTCAAACGTCTTTACTCGAAAGATTCAACAACGAAAATTGAGCGATTCCTTCAACCATAGTTAGTAGAGGGGAATTAACTATGCTTTAACAAGTGTAAACCGGTTGACCTGAAGAGCCAGGTTGCGTCTGTTCCTATTGTTTAGCCCGAACAAGTTATTACTCGAGAGGCATTAAGGAAGAGAAAAAAGTGTTTTTAAACAAATGAAAGACCTTACCTTCCAGGTTAGCACTGTTTGTAACATTTAAGAACAAAGATAAAAGCGAAAGCGCTATTAGCGCAGTCACCCACTTCATCTCCGATAAGTCTTCGAAGTTTTTTTCCTCTCTCGCAAAAAGTGCAAACTTGCATTTGCCGCGAAAAACTAGTGAAATAAAGATTGTCGTCACAATGATTCCTTATGACGCAGGCCATGCGTTAGCCGCGCGAGATAGTCGCTAAACTCGGTCCCATGCACGACTTAAGTGACCAGAACGGCGCGAAAACCGCATTTAGAAATAAGACGACTGCTCTGCATTCGATTCGCCACCCACCACCCTCTGTTTTTTTCAAAGCAACACTCGCAATTATCTCAGCTTTTCAAAATCAAGAGTTTATCCGTCAGCAATCTGCCAAAATTTTAATCGATTGCCGAAATACCTGATAACTAGGTTCACGGTGCAGAGCCACGTTTACTGTGGTCATTACTTTTTGATTATTTTCGGCCTCGCAAATAGGGAAGTGCCGATAAGACATAGCTGATAAGATGCGAATAATGAAAATCCCATGGTGAAACCAATTTACGTCAAAGTTGATGACCGCACAGCTATTATTCGCGAAGAGACAATTCATCGTGACAGTAAACTAAGACACTTTTGGAATATTTATTATAATTTCGACCTATGATTGCAGCAGCGGCCTGTTGGTCTAGTGGCATGATTCTCGCTTAGGGTGCGAGAGGTCCCGGGTTCGACTCCCGGACAGGCCCGCGGACGGTATATTTTCTTTTTCTTTTCTTAACAAATTTTTTTTTCTCTTTCTGGGTTTCAATATTTTTTCACCCTTAGTTTCCACGATTTGAAATTCTTGTTTGCGTTGGACTCGATGGAATACCTCACAACATCGCTTGAGAATAAGGTAACACAGCATGGTTTATGAATGACCAGCTGAAGCAAGTAAAAATTGTCAATCGAACAGAAATATCTCTACGGTCGGTTAGGATCTAGAATTTTAAAGAGTATTTGTGAATGTATCATTTCCTATTTTTCTTTTTCGTTCACGACAGAATTGAATAAATTGATCCCCATGGCCATGTTCAATCGCAGTCCAGTTGAGGGCGACATGTGGAGGTTGATAGTGACAAAAAAACAATGCAAAAGGTTACAAAATTTTTAATTTCTTGAAAAAAGTCGTTGATATCGAGTGGAGAACTGCTAAGAGAGGATCGGAACGTCTGAGTTGTCCCCTCTGACTACCACTCTCCACCGCCTTGCCTCCACCCACCAAGTAAAAAAAGCCCGGCTACCCAGCCAGTAGTTTTCGCGCCACACATCGTGTGGGTAGGTATCAATTTAATTTTTTTCTTTAATTTTCTTTTTGAGTGGGTAAACGTTACAAAACCTGTATGTTAAGTTTTTCAAGTCATTTCAAACTCCACATTTTCCTCATCTATCAAGGCATGACAATGATACTCAATTTTCTAAGCAGCAGAGCTGCATTGTTTTGCAGGAACATCCTTTGCTTGTTTGATCGTTATTTATTGTTTTATTTATTTCTACTTATCATTTATTTATTATAAGAGAGAGTGATTGTCTTGGTTCCCACAAACATTTTTTTGACACATCTGTAATTTCCAGCGCAAAGCTAGGAACAAAATAAGAGATCAGAAGTTGTCATGTTTTTTTTGTCATCTTCTGTGACACCACTCTGACCAGTCTGCAAATTATGATTGATTCATTTCAATTATTAGATTTTAAGGTTCCTATCCACCTCAAGTTGTCAAAAAAAAAAAAAAAATACAAATTATGATAAAATTATGGTTGCTATTTTGTCAAATATTTCCAACTCTTGGAGGGCAATGAAATTTGTAAAATGCTTTAGCTTGTTGCCAAAGTTTCCAAGACATAAACTGATATTAATTGTCAGACAGAAACAGATTTATCGTGCATATTTTCAGATTTTTGTTTGTCATTTGTTTTATATAAAATATTTCCAGCTGTAGATCATGAAACCTTGTGTGCCTAGGCAACAATTGTGTCACTACGCCCTTAAATTGTGTCATTTCCATTTTAAAACTCAGAATACTACCTAGATCAGAGTTATTTTTCATTTTAAGTAGGGTAACTGACTTGTCTCATATAAACACTTTCATTTCAGACACAACTGAATATCCGTAAAGATGTGTTATGAACCTTGATTACGTCCACTGGGAAAATATTAGAACACTTTATAGTCCTTAGTATATTGTTGAGGCAGTGGGTATTCCACCCTCATTAGACAGAGCTGAAAAATGAAATGCTAAGTCAGAGGGTATGCGGTCAACAATGTGGGCTCAAGTGTCCTAGGTCTAAAATTTAGCAAAATTAGCAGAAAATAATATGGGCTGAATAATGAAATGCTAAGTCAGAGGGTATGCGGTCAACAACGCGGGCTCAAGGGTCCTAGGTCTAAAATTTAGCGAAATTAGCGGAAAATAATATGGGCTGACTTTTAAACCAAGGAACTCTGTTTTTGTGGAAGGCATTTTCCTATTTCCTTAGGTTTTCAGGCGAAAATTAACTTTTGAAAATTTTTAGGGGGTGTACCACGTTTTTGGAGGTTGTTCTGTAAAAGGAAAGCGGCAAGGAAAACGACGTCTCAAAGCAACAGAATAGGAAATCAACCATGCGAACAACTCAAAATCCGTGTTTCCGCGGCAAAACCTGGCGCATGCGTATACATTATTCAGCTCTGTCCCCTCATAAGTAATGTAGATATAAATCCCTTGAGTGACCAAGAAAGAATTTCTCCGTACACTAGCAATACAATATTAACCCTGTAACTCCCATGAGTGATCAAGACAGAATTTCTCCCTAAAATATCAATACAATATCAAACAGAAAAGTGATGGGAATAAAGGAAAGTATAAATTGAGTGATTATTAGTTGATCCAAGACTTAATTCTCAAAACTCACATAATAATTGTATAGGAGACATTAGGAGAATTATGAATGAGATCGTGGGACTGAAAGGGTTGAGCAGACTGATGTCTAGAATAAAGAAAAATATAAATCAGGAGATTATTAGGGAGCCTTCATTATTTATGGCGGGGGAGGGCTGGCAAGAATATTGGGGGGGTCATGATAAATTCAGGAACTAAAATGGGGGGTCATCAGAAAAATTTGGGAATAATGTAGGGGGTCAAAAGCTTTTTGTTGCTATATATCATCTACAAATATGGGTTTAAGTCTGTGGAACATTTCTACTACCCACCATACAAGATATTTTTCACTTCTTTTAACCTAGCTGCTTTGATAGTCCTAGGGGGGAGGGGAGCTAGCAATTTTTGCAATAACAACTACAGGGGTCATGACATTTTTTAATTCTTATAGAGCAGGGTCAGGATATTTTGTTAAATCTCACTGAAAATCTTGCCAGCCCACCCCCTCCCATAAATAATGAATGCTTCCTTAGTTGATCCAAATCCAAATCTCTCTACTAACATCATACATATTTCATAGAAGGCCGTAAGGAGAATTACTTTTGCGATCTTGGGAGTGAAAGGGTTAAGTCAGTTTCAAAATTATCGATATGGACTGTTTTCATATTGAGAGGCATGATTATTATTGAAGATGATGTTATTCAGTGAATGACAAATACATAGTAGGAGAAATAGAGGATACATGCGGAGATGACGAAATTTCTCTTCAAGTGTTGAAAAATATTCCACAAGTGAATGAAACAAAAAAGTGTGTGTTTTTTTTTAACACAAGAAGAGAAAATTCGTTTGTTCAAGGGGTCATGTTATCTATTTAATATATAAACACCAAATTGTTTCACTTTTGCTTGGCCGATGGGTACAATTTATCATGTAACCTTAGTAACAGTGTTATTTTCATGTTTGAAGTTAACATCATTTTCAGGTGTGTACATATCATTGGGGATTTTATCGGTGTTTATGTAATAAAAAGAACTCTGAGTGCTTCCAATAGGATTCGACCCCGCATACTTCTGATCAGTATGCACCATCTTCAGTTACATGATTATTATTCTTTTTTATGCATTCAAGTGAGCCTTATTGGGATCACTTTTGGAATAAAATATTGATTTCATGTTTTGCTGAACTGGGCTACCCTGTATAAATATTTGCATACGCACTTACATACATACATACATTCATAGGATAATTCACAAGCATAGAAAAGGATATCGGTTAGGCCTTAACCATATAGAGGCAGCCCATAAACAGATAATTTGTTGTAAGTGTGCAACTCTTGCTTTTAACAAAGTAATGTTGATAAAAATTACCAATAAGTGACAATGGCATTGACGATGATAATAATAATGACGGAGACAATTATTGTGATTATGATTGCAATAAAGACTGTTTAGGCAGAAAAAATAGTGACTTACAATAAGGATTGTAGTAATGATAATTTCTTAATAAAGTAATAATGAATAATGAGAAAAAAAGAACTGAAAACGAATTTAAAAATCAATTCTAAAAAATTAATTAAAAAAAAAGGAAAAAAGAAAGAATGAGAGAAGACAGTGAAGATTTAAAATACTTTCATAAATTGTGAAAAATACATAGTATGGGCCTGTCCGGGAGTCGAATCCGGGACCTCTCGCACCCAAAGCGAGAATCATGCCACTAGACCAACAGGCCGCACCTGAAGCAAGATGGGAAAATGTTAAATATAAATCCTTTGAAATCAGGAAAGATCCAGAAGACTGATGTAAAAATAGTAAAAATAGTTCTTTGTTGATGCAAGTGAACTCCGAATGAGAAGGAAACATGCACTTTTCCTGTTCCTTTCCCCGTGGCGAATGGATTAAACTAAACTATTTCTAATGTGTTGATACTCTAGCCAAAAATAGGAAACAAAACCGAAAAAAAGGCCGAGGAACGTACTATGCGGTGGGTTATATATGGATTCTGAAAGAGTTATTGAGGCTACTTGGTCAACTGACGTTTAATCTGGCGAGGCGCCGACCTCGTGAGTCACTCATTCACAATACCAGTAGAGTGTCTTTAATATGTGCACCACTCCCTTTCCCTGCGAACATAAATGTCAAGCGAATGTTCACGCGAACATTCGCTGATCGAACTCAAAAGACCTTCAGACTTTTGATTTATTTCGAGTGCCTGTGGTAATTGATGAATAAACTGCTATACTTCTCAACGTCCGCTAACGTGGTACGATTCGAATTTTATCGAATTTTTTATTACATATCTTCCTTTGATCTAAGGAGTATAGGTCAATCAAACTTCTTCACGATCCTTCACACCTGGAATTCGACGCACTGAAGAGTTACTAGGATGTATTGATGGTACGCCAAAGATGCCACGAAGAACACGGTCTTGGTCTTAATTTTAGTTGCGTGACAAGGAGTACGTTACTATTTTAAATCGAGAAATTACAGAATAGAGTCAAAATATCAGCGTTTAAGAGTGAAAATAGCACCGTTGAAATATGCAATTGCCGCTTTTTCTTTTTTACAAAGAAAACTAGATATTCTAAGGAAGCATACTTGTACTGAGTAAAATTTTAAAAGCGAAAGGAGTGTGCGGCTTAAGATGAAACCCAAGTTCCAAGCCGAATACCTCAGTCTCATACCCAGACCTTCCACGGTCAACATTTTAGTCACAGTTAAACTGAGAGAAAACTGGGTACGAGATTAGAAATATCTAATTGAGATGAATAGAATAATGGATTGTCGAACACAAGGAAATAACCTGACGACTTTATTTATATCACTTTAAATCTGTAAGTCACAATTTAACTGATTTAAGCATAGTATAAGTCACAAAGATAAAAATAATTGTTAATATACAATCTTTTCCCCATATTTATGGTGTCTCGGCCTGTTGGTCTAGTGGTATGATTCTCGCTTCGGGTGCGAGAGGTCCCGGGTTCGACTCCCGGACAGGCCCATATCAAATGATTTGACTTTTCGAGATCTACGCTATTATCTTCCATTTTTTTAATGTATGTATGTAGATGTATATGTTGTAGTTCAATTTTATCCTTGGTTCAAATTTTATTTTCCTTTGTTTCAAACTCATCATCATACATTAACATGACCGAGAATAAAGGAAAATAAAATTTGAACCAAGTATAAAATTGAACTACAGCATCTACATGTGTGTGTGTGTGTGTAAAAAAGAAAAACATTATTAGCCTGAAACTGATTTTCATTGGAGCTTTATACGGGCTTACTTGGCTCGTTGAGAAGTAATTAGCATCTCCGTATTGCCAAAGAGGTAAAATCGCGCTTCAAGAGTGGGCTGACTCAACTTGAAGCAGAAAATTTTTTCATGACTGTAATGAAAGCATCTTCAAACCTGGGATAGACTTTTTTAAGCAAAAACAATTTTTTTTGAAATCTTAAGTATGATATAGAAGTTGTGAAATAAACGTTTTGTTTTTACTGTAGTGCTGTTCCCTTAACGGAGGTTCTCTTTCCAGTATTATTGCTGGAGGCAGTACTGAGTAATTTGTTCTGCCAACAGATATTTAGCAATTATTCCACTCGCGCTTGTTGGATATGAGATGATAGATAGCCAACGAAGTGCATAGCGCCGAGTTGGCTATAATCATCTCATATCCAACAAGCGCGACTGGAATAATTGTTTTACTAAAAACGTTAAATTAAATTATTAAATTTTATTACATTTTTTAGCTCCCTTTTAATTTTAAGCTGACGCGTACGCTTACCATAATGGCTAAGCCAACGAAAAAGTCTTGAATTGCATTATCCAATGATATTGTATGATGCGCATCTTTGGAAGGCCTTATCTGATTCATGCTTCATGTTACAGTCGCCGAAAAAAAACACATATCTGTGAACAAGCATTTCTCCCTGAGGAAAGATAACGAATCACGAGCCATCTCGCTCTAAGGTTCTAAATATCACTTAGCACTGTCCACCGTACAGTCTAGTACTAATCTGGTGTTTAATCAAACAGTGTCCCCCTCGTGATACTTTTTTTTTTTCTCTCATCGCCTTTCTGTTTGAAAATGTTTTAATAATGTAACGAAAAATTCAATTTTGGTCATCATCTGGAAGCTCTTTTGTGGTTGTACATTTGTAAACATTTCATCGTAACTTATGTGCTACATTGGAAAATCTCCTTCAAACCTGTCAGAACAATTTTTACAGTAAAAAATTCACATCATTAAAAGGCGAGGCATATTTGGAGAGAACTATTACCGGTAACAATTTATAAGTTGTATCCTCTTTATGCTTTTTTCGTTAACATCCTTGTAGATCAGATGCAATGAATATATGAAGTTCATATATTTTGAACTGCGGAATTAGATACGTATGATGCACGATCCTCGCAGTAGATAGCGCTATTTATGCAATAGCGAAAATCAGACCTGAAAAAAAAAAAATCAGGCCTGTACGGGATTCGAACAACTGACCTCTCCGATACTAGTGCAGCGCTCTACCGATTGAGCTAACAAGCCAACTGAGAGCAGGCCGTTAAGTCTATTACGAATCAACCGAGAAGACTAGAATATCTAACCCATTTCTTGATGTTAAAGAAAGGTAGCATATTCTTCTCAATTAATTTTAAGATCCCGAGTGTTGGTCCGGCCGGTATTGAACTCTCGACCTCCCGCACAGCAGTCCGGCGCTCTCCCAATTGAGCTAACCAGGTTGTGGTTGATAAGTCAATGGTGTTCAGCAATGTGCCTGCTGACATCACCTTTCCTCGTCGCCCGTCTGTGTTCAGTCAGTCTTGTTGTGAGGTTTCTGCCAGTCTCACTGATGTAGCAGGCTTGGCAGTCGGAGCAATTGATCTTATAAATCCTTCCCTGTTTGTTCCTCGGTTCGTCTTTGTCTTCAACGTTGCATTTTTAAGGTGCTGACAGAGAGAATTTGTTCAACAATTAATTGCTTCTTTAATCGGTGGTCATTTCCTTTATTCTTGAGACCTTTTATGTTTGATCTGGGGGTGATATTGTAAGGAGAAATTAGATACCAGTCACTTTCAGGGGTCCACGAGTTAACTCCTAGAACTGATTAACATGCTGCTCCTCCTTATTTAATCACTTGATGACCTGGGAATAAGTCAGTAACGAGATATTGATGGAAAACAAACTCAAAAGGTCAGACAATTCCATGAGGCTTGGTTAGGAGAGGCCATGATATAGAGTGCTGGTAGTTGGGTCCCCTGGGATTGGGAGTCGGTCATCCTTTCTCCCTTCTTTATAATCTTAATTAGGTTCCTTTTCAGTTACTTTCGGCCATAGTTTCATAGTTATGTTTTGGCGTAAGATTCTTCTTTCAGCAACTTGGACTTGGTTTTTACATCAAGACTGGATCAACTGCACACACACTTCAGGACTACAACTGCTCTTAAACCATGGACATGGGGGTGTCCATTAGCCAGTTTGGCTGGTAAACAAACTGAAATTGGCTAATAAGTTAAAAAGTTAGAGTTGAGTCCTGACTGTGGGGTTTGATTTTAGACTGAAAAGACCCATTTAGTTATTCTATGCCAACTAGGTATTAATTTCATCTTATTTGCCCTGCCCCCTATTAGTTTCTTACAAAGGTATTACGAACTACCTGGGGTTACACAGCTTACTTTTTCCAAACTAATGGTGGCCAACTAGAAAGCCTTTGCTACTTTGGCCACCACACACATTTTTATAATCTGTACTTTATTTATTTTATTCTGTAATCATTTGTTGCAACTTTACTTTTCTATCTAAGTTAATTTCATGTAAATAGTCTGAAATAAATGAACCAATGAACCAATGAACCAAACCTAACCTCGGCAGATATAAAGTATCTTGAGTCGTTTGTAATGAAATGTATAGTCACCTTCATTGTGAAGGAAACAACAAAGTACATCTTTCTAAAGAAAGTAAAACACTAGAAAGGAAAGACTGACAAATAAAAAATGTCTGAGTGACATAAAGCGATGCACGCTGCAGTCAAACAACAGTTCCCAACACATGCGCGAACTTGTTATTTGCGGATCCTTTAAGATGCTTTATGAGCCGTTTTTCCCAGCCTTCTCTATCCACACTGTCGGAATAGTTAAGAAACGTTCTCGCTCGTAATGGTTTCGGTAATGTTTTGGGATTTATCGATTCAAGACCGATCAATATTACTGAGTAATCACTGCAGTGAAAACTCTTCTGTAAGGCGTAGTCGAGCTCTTGCTTGCAGAATTTGCTGGCTGCATAACTTCGCGACCACACTGCCAACACGTAACGGCTTTGGTACACACTATCGGTGATGGAATTTAAAATGGGATGGCCAAGTTTAAAATGCAACTTGTCGATGCAATACTTGACATGGTTTTTACTCAACAAGCTCAGTAGCTCGCTATTCACCCAGTCAGAGTCTCTCCGGCTGTAGGTGACAAAGACGTCATATTTGAAGATTAGTTCTTCATCCGGACAAGGTTTTACTATGAAGAGAAAAGTTTTTAGATTAACTGTTAACAAATTTTAAGTCTTTGCCTAAATTCATTCTGTTCTTTTTAAAAAATTCACAAAGGTACCACAGATACTCAAAGAAGGTTAAATATACGCAAAATGTCTTGTGGAGAATAAAATCGTCAGTGAAAAACTCACAAGATCTAATAGTTACAATCTTACAAATGCAAAAATGCCGAGACACCTTGAACAAAGAGTGCTTTCCCTACTTCATCAAATGACCAAGCAGTAATTTGGTGCAAAAAACCGAAGGTTGCCCTCCTTCCCCGATTCAATGTTGTTCATCGAAGTTTTGTACATGATACTGCCTGCCAACATCGCAAAGGGGGAAGTGGGGAGACACATTATGCCGTTGGATCACATGGTCAGGACAATTATCTCTTTTGGTGGTGACACTTTTCAATTCATTTTGCAGCTGATTGTAGCTAAATAGCTAGGCTGATAGCTGCCGGTCCTAAAAAAAATGGTGTTACGACACTTTTCGATGATTGGGTGTCGTGAGACCAAACCAAATTTCTAATTAGGAAACTAAAATCTCTATGGCTTTTTCACTGTCTATTTTTCTCTGTTGAGAGTATTTGTATTTCTTTACGTCGATTTTAATCTAAAAGAGTGTAGCGTAAGTTATAAGGCGTACTTCTCAAAGGCCAAACACGAAGACATTCTCCTTGTGAAATTTTTGATCGGATTTTTCTGGTCAAGGTAGTTGAAGTTTTGCGGGAATGAAACGTTGATACGTACAGATAAAACAATTGCGTTCGCTTACTCGATGGAGGAAGTCTAGGTCCTCTTTGATACCACAACTTGACCAAAATTCCTATGGTAGTTACCACTCCAGCGAACAATCCCAGAGATATGTATAGTACTCGCTCAAAGTGCTTCTTTTCTTCGTTTAATACGTATCTTGGGCGTTCTGGTTTCAATACTGTAATTTAAAAAAAGTTTAAGGAGTTAAGTCCGCACTAAAACTTCAGCAGGTTTGTTACTATATCATGGTTACGAAATTGGTTTAAGCGAGCTCGTCTTTTCGGTTATCGATGACCTAAGCTAAAATTTGGGTTATCTCTATAGGTTGACACCATGCTGTACTGAGTAATCTTTTATTGCAAGCGAATCACTGAACAATACTTATCGTTAAACGACTTCTTTTTCTTCTTTTCTAAGAAAGGATTATACTATACGCGAATGAACAGGGAGTGGTGCTGTCATTATCGCAATATATCGGAGAAGTTAAGAGAAGGAAATCCTTACCCCGAAAAAATGTCACATTAACCTTGATGTTTTTTCTCCGCAAGCCATGCGAAGTGTTAAGCACGCACGAGTAGTTTCCACTATCTTCAAGTTCGGCATTGTATATCGTCAAGCTGAGAAGTCTCTTTTTGATATTTTCTTCTTTATTCTCCACGAAACCATTGTTTACTTCGAAGTGCTTGTTGCTTTTTATTTGGCTGCCATTAAAAAGCCAGAAAGCGTCGTCGAACAATGCTGCTGGGTAGATTCCCAGGCAATGTAAAGTAACATTTGTACCGTTTACAATTCCAACATACGGTTCGGTTTTCTTTGTGAAATATAAAGCTGGACCTTGTGTGCGATGTACACTCACTGCGATGTCGTGTGTTTGTAAACCAATAGTGGAGTTGGCACCACACGTGTACATTCCACTTTGTGCACGGGTTACATGTTTCAGTTTTAGTGACAATGACGCACCATTTACTTCGTGGTGCAAGGCTTTAGGTTTAGTCACTATTTTGCCATTAAAAAGCCAATATGCGTCCGTAGTGAAAGCTTCTGAAAAAATTACACGGCAATGGAGAGTTGTTGTGCTTCCTTCATAGAGGGTGATGTTTGTCTGGGTGGAAGTGACGTTTAGCACTGTTAGAAGAAAAAAGGAACTTTTGGTGAGTTGACTTGTGGACACTTTCAGATACAGATGGAAGTTGGTCTGAGATGGGAAGCTCACATGGTACCTACAGAAGCTGCCTTCGACACCTTATCTAGAGTGATATTGATTTTGGGAAGATACTCTAATGGGCGAGACACCAATTTACACATCACGGTTTTATTGCGGTTTCTAAGTTTTTGAAAACTCAGCCTAAATCATTCACGTTACTTATTTACGATCCCGGCATATGGGGGAAATTGGGATAGAAGCGAAATGGGCTCCCTCCGTTCTGTTCTTCTAGAGAAACGGTGGAGAACAAGGCAGGGAGAGATAAAGAGATGAAAAGGAGACTTTCCAGGGAGTGAGGAATGTGTGTTTGTGATGTGTTACACGTCATGAAGACAGGATACAATTCTCTTTCCTTCTCTAAGTGGCCGCAGATATCAGAATGAGCTGCAGCACTTTTTGACGGAGAAGAAAAGAAAAATGTCGGTAAAACTCACCTTCTTCCTGAAGTGACAGGTCGAAATTTTCCTTCGCCTCAAGCATCCTATCCATGTGTATGTTGGAGATTATGCAAGTGTAATTACCGACATCATTCTTTGAAACATTCTTGATGGTTAGAGAAAAGTTTCCCATTCTTTCATCAGTCTGATAGTATAACTCAGAGACTATAAATTTGTCGTTGCTTTTTATTTCTTGTCCATTAAACTCCCACGAGTTCGAGGTCGTACGTCGAATAACCCTCGTGGCAAGGCACAACAAGGTCACAGCGGAACCTTTTCGTGCAACAACAGCCTTATCGACCACCGAAATCCTGGGCTTTAGAGCAGTAACACCTGATTTAAAAAAAAGATAGAAGAAGCTTTATAGGTTAACAGAAGAATCTATATTTTTAGCCCCCACAGCATAACACGTGATCATCAGCATTTATTTCAGGCGCCTTGCGAACAGACGTTAGAGAAAAACGCACGAAATGAAAGCGACTGCGGTTCCATTGCTCTCTTTGGCATAGAGAAGACATCGCTGTAAAGGTAGACTCTCCTCAGTAATTTTGAAAGTCTGTAGCGCTTTGTGAATCGAAAACTGAGAGTCCGTGGCAGCGTAACACAGCCAATTTACATTTTTCTTCAAAGATCTTGAATCAAAAGAACTCGGGGAACCATTAAAATTTCTGCTATCTAGGGCGAGGATACGTGTTCATCTCTTAATTGTTTTAAGGTTCATATAGCTCGAAATACGCTGTACTTTTGCATGCAGGTAGCCTTTAGAAAGTATACAATTGCTGTGTAGTTTTTTCCTTGAAAAGTTTATTTGTTTCCAATAAAACGAAAACGTTTCGTTTTCAGTCCTGGGAGCGATTTGGCGACACCGGACAGGTTTAAAATAGGTCGCGATTCACTCGACTCGCATATCAAAACAACTGCGCTAGAAAAAGCTATCATAGATCCAAGTTGTTGTACAACTATTCATAGTCTAAACAGCGTGATTTCATAAAGATTAGATTAATCCCAGTATTCAAGAGAAGTCAATAGCTTACGGCTCTCTCTTGTTGCGTAAAACGGTAGGCGAAAAAATAAAACCATAATTTTGAGCATGTGCCTTTGCTCAGAATTTCGTAAGATTGCGAACGACAATATTAGAGTTGATGATCTTTCGAAATATGTAAAGTTTACTTCGGGGAAATGAATTTGGTATTTTTAATTTTTTGAAAATCGTGAAGAAAGACAAAATCACGCCATCCTGTTGTGTACATGTGACCATCAAGACACTGATATAAGAAAAATTGACACGACTCTGATGCAGATAGGTCATATAGCAAAGTAAATAATAACCTTAAATCAAGTATTATATTCTTAGCTGTTCGTAAGAGTCCAAACTTTTTCTGTTTTGCCGTTTTCTCCATTCTGCGGTCTCCGTGTGTTTGACATCTGCACCGTCGCTTTATGTCGCGGCTCGATCAGAACGGCTGCTCCTGAAAATGTCTAGACTTTGCAATTTGTGTTCCGTGTGCGCTTGATACGACGTGTTGGTGTTCTTTGCGACAAAATCCATTAAAAAAATTGATCGAGCCGACTATTTAAAGCTTATGTTCAGAGTTTTCTATCGTCGATCCTGTTCATTATTTATTTGTTGTTTGACAGACTAGAAGTTGAACGAGCTTGCGTGATAGTTGAATTTGTGCATGATGTGGCGGGGGGGGAGGGGGGGAGGAAGTATGCGGTCTCTTTCTTTTACTCCTTTCTTTGAGGTATTTTATCAAGAATTTAGCTTTCTCGTTACTTAGTTTTCGAGAATCGAACACCTCAATTTTATGTAATTCAATTAACCTCATTAGCGCATGTTTATTTTCCACGTGAACTAGATAAAGATTCTATATTTAAGAAAGACCGTGATATTTTGCGTGTTCCTGCCCTTAGGGAAGTGATGGAAGTTTTTCGCTCTCTCGGGAGTATAGTAGGCAGTCCGTGTTCGTAACTCATAATATATTGTCGCGATATGCAAATCATGTAGGGTAGTTTTGTCAGTCAAAACCATGCTTGAACTAGTTGGCTTTATTGTCAACCCTTTAACGGTTTCCTTCGGAATTTTCAGGAAAAATTGTGTTAACAATATAAAGAGTACAAATGTGAAAAGTGAGCTGCGAAGAATTCGTCGAAAACCAAGCCGGTTTTGACGGTGGCTGCAGCGGCGGGCTACGCTGTTCGTGATAAACCTCACGAATGAAACTAAACAAACGGTAAAATGAAGCACTTTGAAAATTCGAGAATATCATATCCAAGCTGAAGTCAGTATATCTGCATTATTCTTTACGCTTTTTGAGTTGCCAGGATTTCTAAAACAAAAACAATTTTGTTTTATTTAATGGTCACGCACTGACACAATATAGCGTGATTTTATGTATATCGTTAACGATTTTCAACAACTTCTTAAAAATCCCACATTTATTTCCCCAAAGTAAACTTTACTTATTTTGAAAGATCGTTAACTCGGGTATTGTCATTCTTAATCTTACGAAATTCTAAGCAAAGGCACACGCTTAAAATTATCGTTAGTTTTCGCCTACCGTTTTACGAAGCGTGGGAGAGCCAGAACTTCTTTACTTCTCTTGAATACTCAAATAAATCTAATGTTTATGAAATCATGGTGTTTAGACCATGGTAAGTTATACAACAAATTGGAACTATGACAGCTGCGCTTTATCCAGCGCAGCAGTTTTGACAAGCGAGTCTAGTGAATCATGACCGATTTCAACCCTGTTTGAAAGTGTTTGAGATCGTCAAATTGTGCCCAAGTTGAAAACGCCTTCCATCGTTCTTCTCAGGAATTAACAGGTATTTCAAGGAAAAAACTACATGGCATTCATATACTTACTAAAGGCTATCGATATGCAAAAGACGAGTGGATTTGATTTTTTTTTCGGCTTTGCCGAAGATTTGCGATTTTGTTTGATTCTTGCACGGATCTGCTTTTAAGGACAATGATTAAGTGATGGCAGTGATTAGTAATCACTAATCTTTTCAAACAGTCAAATGTTTGAGACTGAGACGAGAAATGGGCAGTGCCAAAAAGTGATTGCATATAAAAGGTTTTTTTCATTTGTTTAGTAACAAATTTCTATTAAATAGACTGCTACAGTCGCCCCGTCTTCCCGAGATCACTCATGCTGAGTCATGGGAATTAGAGTTAAAAATGAGAAGGAATTAAAGAGCGTCCTGTTTTATTCGTGTTTCGTTCTCTTGAATTTCCATTAGGATCTGCCTGTGAGTCGCATGTCGGCCTTTCTTAACTCCACTGGAGTTCAGTTAAATGTCTCCACGTGGTTTTGAAGTACTTTGACAGTAAAGGTCAACTGAATTTATTTTCACTTTTCAAAACATCCTGTTCGCATTCAATTAACAGTCTTTTGTTACTACGTAGTCACAGCTCGAGTGGAAACCTCGGTCTTGTAGGTAAAACAAGATAATTTTTAACTATCAAGCTTTGCGGAATCTTGTTAAGTGTTGTGCTGAAGCAACTACTCCGATTTAACTTTTTGTCAAGAATATCTTGAGCTCTTCAGTTTTTCACTCTCTAAATATTTACATTTTTTAAAACCTAGTTTGAATTTGTGATACCGAGGTCATTCCATCTGATTCTTCAAATGTTTACAAAATGTTTACAAACCCTAACTTATTTTTTTGTATGGCAAATGTCATTTTTGTTTTATTTCCTTCCATCTAACTGGTCCTTGAAATTAAACTCGATTTATCATCCACGTAACTTCCTTTTTAAGAGGAACACGTGACAGTTGATTCATTGTCAAAAGCGAATGTGGTTTGGAAGTCTTCCATGCCGAATGTGGATGTTTCCTTTTGATGATAGTTTGAAATCGTGTAATTATACGATCACCTATTAACTGTCTCATAGTAAGGAATAGGTCGCTTCGAAGCCTTCCCTCTTTCGATGTCCATAACATATGTTGCGAATGATTTGGTTATACATAACCACCCGTAACAAGTCTGAGTGTGAAATTCCGTTCCGCTATCGACTTTGAATTTCCAAACTCTATCCGTAGGTATCGAAGAACTCATTTCTCAATTTGATGAAAACAATTAGCGTGAAAAAGGAAAAAGTTTGGTCTACTGGGGGATTATCCAAAGGCACGAACGACATCAGATAAGCGATCTCTATTTGATCGCAGTTTTACCTTGGCGCCAGTGCCTAAGCTTTGGGACAAACTACCGTCTGAAATTCAGTTTGTAGCGCAAATAGCGTGCACATTTTTAAGTCAGCGTTAAAAACGCATCTACAGGGTATTTCGTATAGTTTTTGACCTTTGATTTATTCATTAAATGTGTATTATAGATATGCCATTTGTAACTAAAGTTGATTAGATTTTATCTGGAAAATATTGTAAAACGTTGGAGAGCATCTACCTATGAAATCTCAGCGCTATATAAGCTTTGAATTATCATCATCTTCATTATTATCTATGCCTTTGAAATTGAATTAGATTTCTGCAAGTTCTGTTATTGGAACGCGCACACCCTGAGCAAAAAACACAGATCGAATGGATTGTGATCGATATGAGCCCACCGGCATGTGAATGAACCGATCGCAAAACAATTATTTAAACGGGTGGCAGCCAAATGTGAGCTGTTTCAGTAATGGTTGAGCTAAGTTGAAGAGGTGCTCTTTGTGCTTGCAAGATCGTCGCTAATCAGATTTTGTTATCTTCGGATGAATGCCTCTTTCGTTATGTTATTCATATCCGATCTCGCCTGACTCAAGAACAACTAGTAGAATATAAAACTTGACACGCCTGTTAACCAAAATGTACGAATGGTTTTCACTTTCGAAAGCTTCTCGTTTGATATTTATTAGTTTCTTCCTAACCAACTCTATCTGCCTTAGTTTTCAAATATCGTGTAATCAGATGCTGTCAATTGCGGAAGATTTAAGAACGCAACACTGCTTAGAGTCACCTCGTTTCAGCCAAGTTTCAGATAGGAAACAAATTCTTGTCTGCCCATCTCACCGGAATCAATCCTGCACGAGCCGCTGTTTCCTTCTCTAGACCAACATCATTAACACGTGGATTTTGCATTTAGCAAAGTACCCTTACCTAAAATCGACAGTAGTGCTCCAAGCAGCAACGGTGAAAAGAGAAAGCTCATGTTTTGCTGGCCGGCTTGCCGTCTGCACGAGAGCTTTCCTAAAGGACAGCCTCGACGGACTGCTCTCCACGTGAGATCGAGGTAATTTTCACTTTCGAAAAACTCATGATATAATGTTAATAATAGCAAAAGTGAAGTAACAGGCGGGGGAGGGGTTAACTGCAAAAAAATGAAGTGGAATGCGAAAGTTGTAGACTAGCTCACAAGTACAATTTAACGAATCATATTTGTCTGTGATTTTTAAGCAGAGTTCTTTGAGAGTGAGACACCACTCTTAAGCAATTTCATTGCTACCGCGACACTCACGCGGTTTTTTCAAGGAAGTCTTATACAAACACGATGATATCGTGGTGTATCATCCCCCTCCCCCCCTGGTCACACTTTTTGTTTTGATTTTTTTGTAGTCTTGTTAATGAAGCCACCAGTAAATCGAGAATATATTGGCCTTACTTACAATCAATTAAACCTTTAATGAAAGTCAATCACTTTGGTTGCTGGGCAAGCCGATAAATTCGCATTTGGCATGCTGATTCTTTAATATGTCTCCTTGGTATAATTACCTAACTATTTAATAATGAGATGTATCGCAAGTAAACTAAACTAATTTAACATCTGTCACAAAACGCCAGGCCTGAAAATTGACAATCCTAATTACAACAGGCTCTTAGGTTGTAGAACAGAGCGATAGGAAGAATCTTAGTTGACACAAAATTTTTACACAACACGCGTAATGGTTTATAAACAGAGCTTTGAATAGGGTTCGAAACTTTGGTGGGAGAGAGTGCCACAAACGATCGTCATAATTGTGCTGTTGCTCCGATGCTTACTGTTTGGCGGACGCGTGGCAATAACACCTAAGGATTATGTGGCGTTTAGAGCGCTTATGTGTGCCATATGATTCAATTGTTCAGTATTTTCTACGTAAACGCAGTTGATGAGCTTTCGTTTTCTCGTATCATGACACTCGCTATGTGATGTCACTTCTAAAAGTGAGAAAAACAAAAGCAATGAAAAAACTGACCCATGACATATCTGTTTCGCTCGGTTAATTCTGTTGCATCATGAATACTTGGAAAGTTTGAACTTCGCAGCGTGTTTATTCTACCTCGCCAACTCTTTAGTCAAAAAATAGCCCGTCGTTGTAATTGTGTTGGTCTCGAAACATGGTTAATCTAAACTTGAAGCCGATGTCAAATGCATCATGCGATGTTTAAATGCGACATCCTCTTGGTTACGATAGACGCACTCGTAGCGTAGTCAATTCCAGAGTTTCAAGCCATCAGTGAAATCAAACTTTATGTTTAGAAAGTTTATATCGCAGAAAAGGTTAGGGTAAGTCATCGCGATAAAAATTGTAAGTTTGATTAATCATTTGCCTCACGATGTAGTGAATTCCAGCGTGGATCTCCACTTCTCGAGTGCGTACCGCATGTTTCTGCTTGGAATTGGTAGTTATCGGGTTCATTAGTTAGGTATCTCAAGGCACAAAGCGGCCTATCCCTTTGCGTCAGTAACCTGATGTAAACGGGAAATTAGTTTGCTGAAGGAACTTTCGATTCGTAACTTATATCAATCTAAAACACTTGAAACCTTAAGTCAGCTTAGATCTTCTCTAATACAGTAAGAATGTTTCATGGTCACAAGTTTAGAGAACAATGTATATTTCTTTGCTTTGTGCAGTTTCGAACCGGGTTACCTAGGAATGGATGTATACGCAAGGAGAAAATGACAACGGATGCATTTAACCAGAAAGAAAATAGTGGAGGAAACGGGACAGAAGAACAAGAATGAGCTTCGTTTTTGAGCAACAAGTTTCGCTTTTGAAAAAGCCATCTGTACACAAGTAAGAAAAGGCCAAGGATGGGAGACATTTGAAAGATTAAATCTATTTATCTATCATCTAACACAACTTTTGAATCTGTTAGAGAAGAAGGGATCTTATAACACGGCCAAGAGGCGTTTATCTGAAACAAAGCAGCATTTTGAAAGTTCGCAAGACATGGGAAAGAACTGTGTGAGTGCCTCAGTCGCGCCAACTCACGCGAAACCTAAAATAATCGGAAAAGGAAATGAGATCGTTTCAGTTTCAAGGAATATTTCATGTCAGCTCTTCAAATATAATATAGAGTAAGCGTTTGTTTAGATTTTGACTGTTTGATGATTGGTTATCTTGTAAATAAAGACGTTCTACGTAATTGCACGTGTTAGCCGTGGAGATACGAACCTCGTGTAAAAAGAACTTTGACGCCAGAGGGTTGATCTTTATCTTCCCTTTAAATTCGTTTCCCAGCATTTTGTGTACAGAAAATTTACTCTTTTGTGAAATATTGGTAAACTTGCATGCATATTTTCGTAGTTGACAATTTGCGGTGTGTGAAGAGTTTCTCTTTAGGACAGGTCTGAATGACTTTTAATTAAAAAAAAAAAAGATGATTCGGATAAGATGAATTTTTTTCCCAGGACTACATGCCACTATAGGTGTGTTGGCAATATTTGCATTTAATCAACTCATTCGGTAGAATTAACCACACGTGTAGATTCCACTTTGTGCAATGGTTACATGTTTCAGTTCTAATGGACAGCTGAGTCGTTCCACTTCATTTGCCAATGACACATCATTTACTTCGTGGTGTAACGCTTTCAGTTTAGTCACTATTTTTCCATTAAAAAGCCAACATATTTCCGTAGTGCAAGCTTTTGAAAAAATTACTCGGCAATGGAGAGTCGTTGAGCTTCCTTTGTCGAGGGTGATGTTTGTCTGCGTGGAAGTGACGTTAAGCGCTGTTAAAAAAAAAAAGGAACTTTTAATGGGTTGACTTGTGGACACTTTCAAATATCGATGAAGGTTGATCAGAGATGGGAAACTCACAGTTTACGTATCTAGGCTGCCTTCGACACCGTATTTAGAGTGGTAGTGATTTGGGAAAGATATCATTAAGGGCGTGACACCAATTTACACCACGGTTTCATCGCGGTTTCTACGTTTTTGAAAATTCAGCTTAAATCATTCACGTTACTTATTTGCGATCCATATGGAGTAAGTTGGGATAGACGCGAAATGGGCTCCCACCTTTCTGTTCTCCTAGATGAACGGTGGAAAACGAGGTAAGGAGAGATGAAGAGATGGAAAGAAGGAGACTTTCCAGGGAGTGAAAAACGTGTGTTTGTGATGTGTTGCACGTCATGAAGACAGGATACAATTCTCCTTCCTTCTTTAAATGACCGCATAGATCAGAATAAGCTGCAGCACTTTTTAACGTACAAGAAAACTAAAATATTGTTATAGCTCACCTTCTTCCAGAAGTAAAAGCTCTATATTTTCCTTTGCCTCAAGCATCCTATACCCATGTATGTTGTAGACTTTGCAGGTGTAAGTACCCACGTCATTGTCTGAAACATTCTTGATGATTAGAGAAAAGATTCCTCTTCTTTTAGCTGTCTGATAGTGTGGCTTAGGGATTATTTCTCTATTACTCCTTTTTATTTCTTGTCCGTTGAATTCCCAGGAGTATGAGGTCCTACGCTGGTTTACCCTCCTGGCAGGACATAACAAGGTTACAGTGGAACCTTTTCGGGTAAGAGTCACACGAGGCGATAGCCGAGTGCGACTCTAGCTTCTCGAGTGCTTAGCAAACCTCCCAAGTGCACCCGTAACTCAATAGTGCACGCTATGACGTTCACCATTTGGTTTATAGCATAACATTGAGACATTGGAAGAACAGAAGTCCTTTTATTGAGCTACATCGCAAAAAAATGTTCGTGTAGTCTTACATGACAAGAGAAAATAAGCGCGCGAAAATTCATTCATAACAACCGACTGCACACAAGCAACTCGATAAAGTTTAATCACGCTTCCTGAAATACCGACCAAAATTCTCTTTATAAGGTCTGTATCCAACAACCGGTGAAAGAGTTCAGCAGAACTATGAACAAGCTGTGGTGTTTACCATTTGTTTTATAACATAACATTGATAAATTGTAACAAGAGTTCCCTTTTATTTAACAAATCTTACGTGATCAGAAAAAACAAGCGCGCGCGGAAGAATAGTCTTAGCATTTGCTCACGTCAGCAGCATACACCCATGGGCAAATAGTAGATGCTGAATTAACCAAGCAGAGCGCTTTGCTTTGCTTTAGTTATGTTATAAACGAAATTAAGAGTTTTATTGACACGAGAGCGTTTCGCTGTCGCTTTCTGAGATCAGTAGACTTGATAATGGCACACAGCTTCAAAGGAAGGCGGGACATAAATTTGTTGTATTTATACATTGCTTCTGTATTTATACATTGCAGTCTGTGGCTTTAGATTTAGCTTCTGTATTGCAATGGATCTGGCCTCCAGATTTATTGCCATTTCGACAATATTACATCTTCTTGTCGTGACGTTTGAACGATACGTGATGATCATATACCCCATGAAATACTATAGGATCGTGAGGAAACAACGAATGGGGGTCTTAATGGTATTTGTTTGGACCTTCTCTTTGGCTGTCTCGCTTCTACAACTGATTTGGATCAGCCTCGGGTCGACACAAACATCCAATGAACTTTACTTATCTTTATTTAGTATAATTTCAGAGCTCAGCAAAGAGTTTCCAGCAATCTGATTGGTCGAGCGGTTCCTTAAGACACTTTGTACCCCTTTCTATCATTGTCAAGTTATACCAGTCTCTTATTCTCCCCTACCTTACTTATGGAATTAGCTCGTGGGGTCAAGCGTCACAGTCAACTTTGGCCGGATAAGCTTCAGAAGCGGGTAATTCGTTTAATTAACTTTTCTCCAAAGTGTGAACATGCTATTCCTTTTTTTTATTAATCTTAATATCCTGCCTGTTCATTTTCTTTATGTCGAATCTGTTTCTTGTTTAATGTATGATATTCAAAATAAAATAGCTCCTCCCCGTATTCAAAATCTAGTTACGTATGTCTCAGATATACATTCCTACAACAACAGATCAGCAACTACCAACAAATTTTATGTCATTTCCTCTCGTCTGGAACATAGGAATGCCTTACCTGACAGTATTAAAAAATCTGCCCATAGATATTTATTTAAAAAACAAATACATGAAATATTTATTAATATCTTCAAACAACAGAACTTGTATCGTGCACCATCGTCAATTCTTGAAATAATTAAAAATTTGTAAACCCCATCAATCCTCTAGCTACGACCAGTATAGCGAACTCTCTTCCTATTTTCCTCTTATTATTATCATTTAAATTAATTTACTATTTCAACTTTAAATTATTATTTATTGTAATTTGAACTCCTGTTTCTTAGTGTAATCTGAACTGCCAATTCGAAATCTTTGTAAGTACCAGTGATAAGCCTAACTTAATTATACCTACCCGCCTCGACTAGTTTTTAACTAATTGTGGGTAGGCATTTCTCAAATTGTAATTGCTGTAAATCAATAAATAGTTGTTGTTGTTGTTGTTGTTATATGACGCTATATAAACCGCTCCACGCGGTTTATATAAAATGTTAAAATAAAATGTTAGTAAATGTTACTAAAATGTTATGATTTTAGAAATGTCTCTGTTTTTCAGCTCTGAAATTATACTAAAACAATTATTCACCTCTGGTTCGGTGAATATTGTCGAATAAACCCCTTGACTTCGTCTCGGGGATTATTCGACTATAGTCACCTCACCTTCGGCGAATAATTGTTAATTAACAAAAGTTTTCATGGATAAGATAATGTCATGATACCATATCAAACTCTAAGCACTAACAAAGAAGGAATTGTCCACCAGTCAGTAAGGGGAACTATAAGAAAAATCACAAGAGTCAGGGGTTATTTGTGTAGCTCTTTACACCTTAACATCATTGTGCATATTCTCCATGCATACTGTTCTCTATACACAGAGTTTGTACGGGACCTGGAAAACCTGGAAAGTCCTTGGATTTTATTTTGAAATTTTCCAGGACTGAAAAGTCCAGGAAAAGACTACAAGTTCTGGAAAGTCCGGGAAATCTGCTTAAATGAAGCAATAAAGTTTTCAGAATCAATTTTTTAATAAAATGTAAGTAGACTGTAAGGAGAATTTATTTTGAAATCTTGGGAATGAAAAGGTTTAAGGTGAAATTTGGAGTCCTGGAAAAAATTCAGTTTGAATGCTGGAAAAGTCCTGGAAGTCCTTGAAATTTGTTCTGAAAAAAGGGATGGATCCTGTATGCATTTTTAGGGTGCTGACATAGGGAATTTGTTCAACAATTAATTGCTTCTTTAATTGGTGGTCATTTCCTTTATTCTTGAGACCTTTTATGTTTGATTTGGGGGTGATATTGTAAGGAGAAATTAGATACCAGTCACTTTCAGGGGTCCAAGAGTTAACTCCTAGAACTGATTAACATGCTGCTCCTCCTTATTTAATCACTTGATCACCTGGGAATGAGTCAGTAACAAGATATTGATGGAAAACAAACTCAAAAGGTCAGACAATTCCATGAGGCTTGGTTAGGAGAGGCCATGATATAGAGTGCTGGTAGATCCTTATTTCAGATTCCAGTAAAATTCTGAGGTTGTCTCATTCTGCTTCATTCAATGTAGTTTTATGCAGTTTAGTTAGTTGGGTCCCCTGGGATTGGGAGTCGGTCATCCTTTCTTCCTTCTTTAGAATCTTAACTGGGTTCCTTTGCAGTTACTTTCAGCCATAGTTATGTTTTTGCGTAAGATTTTTCTTTCAGCAACTTGGACCTTGATTTTTACATCAAGACTGGATCAACTGCACATACACTTCAGGACTACAACTACTTTTAAACCATGGACATGAGGGTGTCCATTAACCTGTTTGGCTAGTAAACAAACTGAAATTTGCTAGTAAGTTAAAACGTTAGTGTTGAGTCCTGACTTTTGGGATTGATTTTAGACTGAAAAGACCTATTTAGTTATTCTATGCCAACAAGGTGATTTAATCTTTTTTGCCCTGCCCCCTATTACTTTCCTACAAAGTTACTACGTACTACTTGGGGTCACACAGCTTACTTTTTCCAAACCTAACTTCGGCAGATATAAAGTAACTTGAGTTTTAAATGTAATGAAATGCAAAGTCACCTTCAATGTGAAGGAAACAACAAAGTCTATCTTTCTAAAGAAAGTAAAACACTAAAAAGGAAAGACTGACAGATAAAAAATGTCTGTGTCATAAATTAAAGCGATGCACGCCGCGGTCAAACAACAGTTCCCAACACATGCGCGAACTTGTTATTTGCGGATCCTTTAAGATGCTTTATGAGTCGTTTTTCCCAGCCTTCTCTATCCACACTGTCGGAATAGTTAAGAAACGTTCTCGCTCGTAATGGCTTCGGTAATGTTTTGGGATTTATCGATTCAAGACCGATCAATATTACTGAGTAATCACTGCAGTGAAAACTCTTCTGTAAGGCGTAGTCGAGCTCTTGCTTGCAGAATTTGCTGGCTGCATAACTTCGCGACCACACTGCCAACACGTAACGGCTTTGGTACACACTATCGGTGATGGAATTTAAAATGGGATGGCCAAGTTTAAAATGCAACTTGTCGATGCAATATTTGACGTGGTTTTTACTCAACAAGCTCAGTAGCTCGCTATTCACCCACTCAGAGTCTCTCCGGCTGTAGGTGACAAAGACGTCATATTTGAAGATTAGTTCTTCATCCGGACAAGGTTTTACTATGAAGAGAAAAGTTTTTAGATTAACTGTTAACAAATTTTAAGTCTCTGACTAAATTCATTCTGTTCTTTTTAAAAAATTCACAAAGGTACCACAGATACTCAAAGAAGGTTAAATATACGTAAAATGTCCTGTGGAGAATAACATCGTTGAAAAACTCACAAGATCTAATAGCTACAACCTTACAAATGCAAAAATGCTGAGACGCCATGACCAAAGAGTGCATTTCCCTGCAAGAAACCTAAGGTTGCCCTCCTTCCCCGGTTCAATGTTGCACATGGAAGTTTTATACATAATACCGCCTACCAACATTGCTAAGGGGGGAGTCAGTGGGGAGACACATTATGTTACATCACACGGTCAGGACAATGATCTCTTTTGGTGGTAACATCTCGATTCATTTTGCAGCTGGTTGTGGCTTAATAGCTAGGCTGATAACTAGTCCTGAGAAAATGGTGTTAGGGCACTTTTCGATTGGGTGTCATAAGACCAAACCAAATTTCTAATTGGGGAACAAAAATCTCTATGGCTTTTTCACTGTCTATTTTTCTCTGTTGAGAGTATGTATATTTCTTTACGTCGATTTTAATCTAAAAGAGTGTATTGTAACTTACAAGGCGTACTTTTCAAAGGCCAAATACTAAGACATTCTCCACGTGAAATTTGTGATCGAGTTTTTCTGGTCGAGGTAGTTGGGGTTTTTCAGGCACGAAACGTTAATAAGTACATATAAAACCAATGCGTTCGCTTACTCGATGGTGGAAGTTTAGGTCCTCTTTGATACCACAACTTGACCAAAATTCCTATGGTAGTTACCACTCCAGTGAACAATCCCAGAGATATGTATAGTACTTGCTTAAAGTGCTTGTCTCCTTGCAATACATATTCTGGGGGCTCCGGTGTCAATACTGTAAATTAAAAAAGGTTAAGAATTTAAGTCCGCACTAGAACTTCAGCAGGTTTGTTACTATATCATGGTTACGAACTGGGTTTAAGCAAGCTCAGTTATTGATGCTCTAGGCTAGAATTTGGGATATCTCTACGGTTGACACCATGCTATACTGAGTAATCTGTTCTTGCAAGAGAATTACTGAACAATGTTTATCGTTCTCTTTCTTGTTTTCTAAAATAGGATTATGCTATACGCGAATGAACAGAGAGTGGTGCTGTCGTTATCGTAATATATCAGAAAAGTTTAGAGAAGGAACCCTTACCCCGAGAAAATGTCACATTAACCTTGATGTGTTTTCTCCGCAAGCCATGAGAAGTGTTGAGCACGCACGAGTAGTTTCCACTATCTTCAAGTTGAGCATTGTATATTGTTAAGCTGAGAAGTTTCCTTTTGATATTTTCTTCTTTTGTCTCCACGAAACCATTGTTTACTTCGAAGTACTTGTTACTTTTTATTTGGCTGCCATTAAAAAGCCAGAAAGCGTCGTCGAACGATGCTGCCGGGTAAATTCCGAGGCAACTTAACGTAACATTTGTACCGTTTGTAATTTCAACATACGGTTTAGTTTTCTTTCTGAGTTGTAAATGTGGACCTTGTGTGCGATTTACACTCACTGCTATGTCGTGTGTTTGTAAACCAGTGGTGAAGTTAGCACCACAAGTGTAGATTCCACTTTGTGCAAGGGTTACGTGTTTCAGTTCTAGTGGAAAGCTGTATCGTTTAACTTTATTAACCAATGACACACCACTTACTTCGTGGTGAAAGGCTTTAGGTTTAGTCAGAATTTTTCCATTAAAAAGCCAGTATACGACCATAGGGAAAGCTTCCGAAAAGATTACACTGCAATCGAGGGTCGTTGTGCTACCTTCGCCGAGTGTGATGTTTGTCTGGGTGGAAGTGACGTTAGGCGCTGTCGAAGAAAAAAAGGAACTATTAATGGGTTGACTTCTGTGCACTTTCAGATACACATGGAAGAAGAAGATCTGAGATGGGAAGCTCGCATAGTACCTTTAGAGGCTGCCTTCGATACCTAATTTGGAGTGATATTGATTTGGGAAAAACACTCTAATGAGCGCGACACCAAGTTACACATCACGGTTTCATCACGCTATCTACGTTTTTGAAAATTCAGCATAAATGATTCACGTTATTTATTTGCAGTTCATAGGGGAAACTGGGAAACGAGAAACGGGCTCCCACTCTACTATTTTCCTAGATGAACGGTGGAGAACGAGGGAGAGTTGGAAAAGAGATTTTCCAGGGAGTGAAGACTTGTGTTTGCGATGTGTTGCATTTCAAGAAGACAGGATGCAATTTTCCTTCCTCCTCTATTTGACGAAATATAAGAATGAGCTGCTGTACTTTTTTAAGTAGAAAAAAATTGGCTCGCTTTTTTAGTTATTGATACTCTTAACTAGAATTAAGGTTATTTCTATAGATGAAACCATGCTTTACCCAGTAACCTACAAGAGAATTGCTGAATGATGCTTCACATGGGTGAGGAATAAAGGAATATTTGAGTCCCCAAGGGGATCGAACCTCAGACTTTCGAATCCGCGTCCTAGTGCTCTAACACTGAGCCACATAGAATTCTACGGAGGGTTTGGCCATTACTAGTTTTATATGTGACACGCGTCCTGCATACCGGTAGGATTTTAACAGATAGGCAATGGTTAGGCGTGGACTGTACTCTTATCGACAACGATATTCTTCATCCCAGTGGTCAAAATGTTGTGGACTCACGATACACATTGTCGATTTTTTTATTTTTTTTTTTTTACCACAGTATCGACGTCAAATAAAACGATTCTTTCGGTGCGTGACCATTGCGCGACACGTTGACGACAGCAGCGTATCGACAACGGCAAATAGGCCAATTAGATCGCGACATTACTGCCAATTGTGGTAAAAAAGCAAAATCGAAAGCTTCGCGCGAGTAAGTAATTGAAAAATATTCTTGTTACTTAAATTACTGTCAGTCTCATTCGTCGTCGTTCTATCACCTTCGTGAAAGTCGCATGGCTTTGGGTTACAGACACTTCAATAGTATACTGATATCTTCTTTGACTATTAAGCGACATAGAAAGCTAGGCCGAATTATGTACGTTTTCATTATTTACACGTGCGTGATTACTGAATGTAAGCAAGTGAATTCCCCTAAAAACTTTGGGTAACTTGCGATCGAATAGCACCCAACACAGGAGGGGTAGGACCCAACTCAGGAGGGGTAGGACCCAACTCAGGAGGGGTAGCACCCAACTCAGGAGGGGTAGCACCCAACTCAGGAGAGGTAGCACCCAACTCAGGAGGGGTAGCACCCAACTCAGGAGGGGTAGCACCCAACTCAGGAGGGGTAGCACCCAACTCAGGAGGGGTAGCACCCAACTCAGGAGGGGTAGGAGTGCCCAGAGTTGAAAGTGTTACAAATCTATCGCAGCTATGTAGGGTGGTCTCTTATTCAGACTTTCACGTATTCAAAAGACGACTTATCTTTTATGTTAAAAAAAAGAGAGATTATATTATACGCAAATTAACAGAGAGTCGTGTTATTATCGCAGCAATGTAAAAGAATAGTTTAGAGAAGGAAACCCTTACCCTGAAAAAATGTCACATAAACCTTGATGTTTTTTCTCTGCAAGCCATGCGAAGTGTTGAGCACGCACGCGTAGTTTCCACTATCTTCAAGTCCAGCATTGTACATTGTCAAGCTGAGAAGTTTCCTTTTAATATTTCCTTTTTTCTCAACGAAACCGTTGTTTACTTTGAAGTGCTTGTTAGTTTTTATTTGGCTGCCATTAAAAAGCCAGGAGGCGTGATCGAACGATGCGTCTGGGTAAATTCCGAGGCAACTTAACGTAACATTTGTACCCTCTACAATTTCAACATACGGTTTAGTTTTCTTTATGAGAAGTAAATCTGGACCATTTGTACGATGTACACTCACTGCTATGTCGTGTTTTTGTAAACCAATAGTGGAGTTAGCGCTACACGTGTAGATTCCACTTTTTGCAAGGGTTACATGTTTCAGTTCAAGTGAATAGCTGAGTCGTTCCACTTCATTTGCCAATGACACACCATTTACTTTGTGGTGCAAGGCTTCAGGTTTAGCCACTACTTTTCCATTAAAAAGCCAATATACGTCCGTAATGAAAGCTTTTGAAGAAGTTACACGGCAGTGGAGATTCGTTGTGCTTCCTTCGTCGAGGGTGATGTTTGTCTGGGTGGACGTGACCTTTAGCACTGTTTGAAGAAAAAAAGGAACTATTAATGGGTTCACTAGTGGACACTTTCAAATACAGATGGGAGTTGATCTGAGATGGGAAACTCACAGTTTACGTATAGAGGCCGCTGCCTTCGACACCTCATTTAGAGCGATATTGATTTGGAAAAGACACTCTAAGGGCGAGACACATCACACATCACGATTCCGTCGCGGTTTCTACGTTTTCGAAAACTCAGCCTAAATCATTCACGTTACTTATTTGCGATCCATATGGGGTAAGTTGGGATAGACGCGAAATGGGTTCGTTCCGTTCTGTTCTCCTAGGTGAACGGTGGAGAACGAGGCAGGAAGAGATGAAGGGATGGAAAGGAGACTTTCCAGGGGGTGAAGAACGTGTGTTTGTGATGTGTTGCACGTCATGAAGACAGCATACAATTCTCTTTCCTTCTCTAAGTGACCGCATATATCTGAATGAGCTGCAGTACTTTTTAACGTACAAGAGAAGAAAAATGTTGGTAAACTCACCTTCTTCCTGAAGTGACAGCTCTATATTCTCCTTCGCCTCAAGCATCTTTGCCCCGTGTAAGTTGTAGACTTTGCATGTGTAAGTACCTACATCATTATCTGAAACATTCTTGATGTTTAGAGAAATGTTTCCTTTTCTTTCAGCCGTCCAATAGTGTGGCTTATTACTGCTTTTTAGTTCTTGTCCGTTGAATTCCCAGGAGAATACGGTCTTACGCCGGTTTACCCTCGTGGCAAGGCATAACAAGGTTACAGTGGAACCTTTTCGGGCAACAACAGCCTTATCGACCTCCGTGATCTTAGGCCTTAGAGCACCAACACCTGATATAAAAAAAAGGTAAAAGCAACAATACGAAATTAAGAGTTTTATTGACACAAGAGCGTTTCGCAGTCGCTTTCTGTGATCAGTGGGCTTGATAATGGCGCATAGCTTAAAGGAAGGCGGGACATAAATTTGTTGTATCTATACATTGCTTCCCCACTCTGTGGCTTTAAAGAAAACCTCTAGTAGTATTGAAGTCAGCCATTGTGGTACCAATTAGTTATTTGTCAGCGTTTCGAAGTCGCTTTCTGAGACAGACTTATGAATTGCACATAGCTTCAAATGAAGGCAGAACAAACACTTATGTATTCCTTTCCCAATCTATGGCTTAAAAGAAATCTCATGGAAGTTAGTCTGTCACTGTGGTACGAATTAATCATTCTGAAAATACGTCTAAAACTGTCGTCATTAAATTTCAAGTCCCTCTAGAAAACAAATATGCGTTGTGACCAGTGAATTGCGAATTTTTCCTTTATTTCCGCCTGATGAAATCCATTACAATAGAGATTGATGGGAACATAAAATGAAATAGCAAGTTGAGCTCGAAACCTGACCTATCCCTCATAGTTTGCGTATTATTAAAAGGCGCAGTGACATAATTGTCTCCCGTTTCTGTTGAAAGGGGGTCTTATGCATAAATATGACCTAATAGTCAGGTCTAAGAGGCTTTGTGGCCCATTGTCTCGAACGACAGGAGCAAATCCAGGTTTCCGTCGCAGAATAAAGGAGCCAGGCTCCTAGTAGATGGGACGCCAGTCCATTGAAGGTAGCTCCGTCTACCTTTTTTACCCTAACGTTATCTGAAAGAAACTCTCCTGAGCGGAGAGACACGAACACCGAGGAAGCGTTTGGTGCATGAGCACAACACAATAACTGCGGACAGGATTCGAACTCGTATGTTTTGACCATACCACAGTCATTTTTAAGCGATCGGTGAGAATGAAACAGTACATGTATATACGTGTAAGAAGTATAACAAAGTTTTACAGGTGTAAACGGACAATAAGAACATACAAAGAGAAAAAAATAATTTAAAGCTAATCAAAAACCTTTGCACAAACTGAATAACATTGTACATGGAGTGCTGGTCTCCGGCAGTTCTTTAATAAAAATATTTCGCAGAGTAGAGAGTCAAATTTGTTCACGCACTTTTTTAGAACGCTAAAATCAATTTTAAAACTCTTTGGAACCAGAGATTGCTTATCATAAAAATGCTTGCCAATTGAAGAGGAGTACTAAGAGTTTTTGTGTTCTTGAACACGATGCAGATGGCGGTGTGTGAAACCAACATAGCCCGAATCGCACAAGTCACATTCAAATGAAAATGAGTCACTATTTCGGAAATTACATCTAAATGTGGATTAACATTGCTAGGAAGTTTTTTAATTGCGTGCAAGAGGGCTGCAAAGATGAAATTGATTGAAACGAAACGGATAGAGAGTTGGCTGTGTGAAGATCAGATGTTACGTAAGAAAAAAAGCTGCGGTTGCTCTTCATGATGAGGTAAAATCATTTCATAAGCGCTCTAATGTTCAAGGCTAATTTCTAGGTACTCCAGTCGGGGGCTTACTAAAGAGGGTGGCTGTAGTGGGGACTAACCAGGGCCCATTCAGGGTCACAATCAGAATCACAAAGCGCCGTATAACGTATACATTTCCTCCATGAGAAAGAGATTAAATGTGTGATAATACGAGAATATAACCATTTTCGCAGCACTCTCACTGTAATATTATGGATCTTCATTCTTTTTCGATTAGCGAAAGGGGTGGAGGGTTTATTTCAAAGGAAGGCTGAATAGAGTTTATAAAAATCAGGTGCTCAACGTTTTTCTCAAGATAACGACCTCATCACCATCAGAAGACTAAAGGAGCGAATACATCGTGAGACGAACGATCATACTTTTCTACGATCTTGGGTATGATGTAAAACAAAACTTTATCCCGAGTCCAGGGAGAATACGGTCTTACGCCGGTTTACCCTCGTGGCAAGGCATGACAAGGTTACAGTGGAACCTTTTCTAGCAACAACAGCCTTATCGACCCCCGAGATCTTAGGCCCTAGAGCAGCAACACCTGATATTAAAAAAATGGTAAAAGCAACAATACGAAATTAAGAATTTTATTGACATGAGCGTTTCGCTGTCGCTTTCCGAGATCAGTAGACTTGATAATGGCATGGAACTTCAAAGGAAGGCGGGACATAAATTTGTTGTATTTATACATTGCTTCCCCACTCTGAGACTTTAAAGAAAACTTCTAGTGGTTTTGAAGTCAGCCACTGTGGTACTAATTAGTCATTTTTCAGCAGTGTGGCTAAGAGATTTTTACCCTGTCGTTGCTGTTTTGAATTCTGGTCCTTTGAATTCGTAGGAGTTAAAGGTTGTAAGAGAGGTAATATTTGAGGCAAGGTAGTATCAGGGTTACATTCGAACCTTTTCGTGCTATCACAGCTCTGTTGATCGCCGAAAAACTGGGCTTTAGAGCGGTAACACTCTTAAAATAGTTAATGAAGAAGAATGGTTACAATGGGTCAATACTCATTCTCAGTCGCTTGGCGAGAAAGTCTTGAAAGTAACGCATAGCTATAAAGGTGAACAGAAGAATCTATATTTTCGCCCCCACAGCCTAGCACGCGATCATCAGCATTAATTTCCGGCGCCTTGCAAACAGGTGTTAAAGAAAAACGCGCGAAATGAAAGCGACTGCGGTTCTTTTGCTCTCTTTGGCATAGAGAAGACATCGGTGTAAAGGTAGACTCTCCTCAGTGGTAACGTAAGGCAGCCAATTTACCTTTTTCTTCGGAGATCTTGAATCAAAAGAACTCAGGCAAGCATTAAAATTTCTGCTATCTAGGGCGAGGATTCAAGTTCATCTCTTAAGGTTCATTTAGCTTGAAAATGCTACTTAAGGACACTGAGTAAGTGATGGCAGTGATTAGTAATCACTAACCTCTTCAAACAGTCAAACATTGAGAGTAGACGAGAAATGGGCAGCACCAAAAAATTGATTGTCTGTAAAAGGTTTTTTTTCATATGTTCAGTAACAAATTCAGTGTATTTTTATTGCCGTAGACTGCTACAGTCGCACGGTCTTCTTCAGATCACTGGTGGGAATTATAGTTAAAAATGAGAAGGGACTAGAGAGCATCCTGTTTCGCTCGTGTTTTGTTCTCTTCAATTTCCATCAGGGTCTGGCTATGAGTCGCATATTCTTTATTAATTCGACTTGAGTTCAGTTAGATGTCTCCACGTGGTTTTCAAGTACTTTGGATAGTAAAGGTCAACTGAATTCATTTTCACTTCTCAAGACATCCTGTTCGCATTCAGTCAAAAGTCTTTTGTTTAACAATTGGTTCATGCTTTAGCGTGTACTATCGAGTTATGGAGCACGCGGAAAGTTTGGAGAGCACGAAAGAGGAGTGAGGAATAGATCGCTTCGAAGTCTTTCCTCTTTCGATGTCCATAACATGTGCCGTGGAAATGATTATGTTATATATAATTACCCGTAACAAGTCTGGGTATGAAATTCTGTTCCGTAATCGACTTTGAATTTCCAAACTGTCTAGCTATCCGTTGATATCGAAAAACTCATTTCTTAATTCGATGAAAACAACTCGCGTGATCATGTAACAAGGAAAAAGTTTGGTCCTCTGGCCGTTTATCTAAACCGGGCACGAAATCAGACTGTAAGCGATCTCTATTTGATCGCAGTTTTACCGTGGTGGCGCAAGTGCCTAAGCTTTGGTACAAATTATCGTCTGAAATTTGTAGCTCAAGTAACGTACACATTTTTAAGTCAGCGTTAAAAACGCATCTACAGGGTATTTCATATTGTTTTGGACCTTTCATTCATTCATTAAATGTGTATTGTAGATATGCCATTTGTTACTAAGGTTTATTAGGTTTTATTTGGAAAATATTGTAAAACGCTGGAGAGCATCTACCTATGAAATCCTAGCGCTAGATAAACATTGAATTATTACTATCATAATCATTATTATTATTATTATCTATTTGCTTTTGAAATTGAATTAGATTTCTGCAAGTTCTGACTTTGGAACGCACGCACCCTGAGTAAAAAACACAAATCGAATGAATTGTGATGAGAGTTCACCTGCATGTGAACGAACCCGCCGCAAAACAATTATTTAAAAGGGCGACAGCCAAATGAGAGCTATTTCAGTCATGGTTGAGCTAATTGGCCGGAAGAGGTACTCTTTGTGTCTGTGCAAGATCGTTGCTAATCAGATTTTATTATCTTCGGGTGAGTGCCTCTGTCGTTAAGTTATTCATATCCGAGCTAGTATGCCTCAAGAACAATTGGTTGGGGAATAAATCTTGAAACGCCCGTAAGATAAAATGTAGGAATGATTTTCACTTTCGAAAGCTTCTCGTTTGATATTTATTAGCTTCTTCCTAACCACTCTAACTGCCTTAGTTTTCAAATATCTGACGTGTAATCAGATGCTGTCAATTGCGGAAGATTTAAGAACGCAACACTGCTTAGATTCACCTCGCGTCAGCCAAGTTTCAGATAGGAAACAAATTCTTGTCTGCCCATTTCACCGGGATCAATCCTGCACGAGCCGCTGTTTCCTTCTCTAAACCCACATTATTAACACGTGCATTTTGCATTTAGTAAAGTACCCTTACCTAAAATCGACAGTAGTGCTCCAAGCAGCAACGGTGAAAAGAGAAAGCTCATGTTTTGCTGGCCTTGCCGTCTGCTCGAGAGCTTGCCTAAGGACAGCCTCGACTGCTCTCCACAAGGGATCGAGGTAATTTTCACTTTCGAAAAACTCACGATGTAATGTTAATAAAAGCAAAAGTGAAGTAACAAGGGGGGGAGGGGTTAACTGCAAAAAAATGAAGTGGAATGCGGAAGTTGTAGATTAGCTCACAAGTACAATTTAACGAATCATATTTGTCTGTGATTTTTAAAAGCAGAGTTCTTTGAGAGTGAGACTTCCACTGAAGCAATTTCATTGCTACTGCGACACTCACGCGGTCTTTTTCAAGGAAGTCTTATACAAACACGGTGATATCGTGGCGTATCATCCCCCTCCCCCTTGTCACACTTCTTGATTTGTTTTGTAGTCTTGTTAATGAAGCCACCAGTAAATTGAGAATATATGGGCTTTGCATACAATCAATTAAATATTCAATGAAAGTCAATCACTTTGGTTGCTGGGCAAGCCGATAAATCTGCATTTGGCATGCTGATCCTTTGATATGTCTCCCTGGTTATCATTACATAATTATTTAATAATGAGATGTATCGCAAGTAAACTAAACTGATTTAGCACCTG
The DNA here is from genome assembly GCF_964205215.1 of Stylophora pistillata. Taxonomy (NCBI): domain Eukaryota; kingdom Metazoa; phylum Cnidaria; class Anthozoa; order Scleractinia; family Pocilloporidae; genus Stylophora; species Stylophora pistillata. The sequence goes on from NC_142530.1 coordinate 21,299,249, forward strand.
TCACAAGACGCCAGGTCTGAAAATTGACAATCCTAACAACAGGCTAGTAGGTTGTAGAACATAGAGATAGGAAGAGTTTTAGTTGACGCACAGCATTTCATATTTTTTATAAACAGAACTTTAAATTAGGTTCGAAACTTTGGTGGGAAAGAGTGATACAAATGATCGTCATTATTGTGCTGTTGCTCCGATGCTTACTGTTTGGCAAACACGTGGCAATAATACCTAAGGATTATATGTCTTTTAGAGCGCTTATGTGTGCTATATGATTCAATTGTTCAGTATTCTCCGCGTAAAGGCAGTTAATGAACTTTCGCTTTCTCGCTTCATGACACTGAGTATGTGATGTTACATCTAAAAGTGAGAAAAACAAAAACATTGAAAAAACTGATCAATGACATTTCTGTTCGCACGGTTAATTCTGTTGCATCAAGATTATTTGGAAAGTTATTAAATTTCTCAGCGTGTTAATTCTACCTCGCCAACTCTCCAGTCAAAAATAACTCGTCCTTGTAATTGTCTTGGTCTCGAAACATGGTTGATCTAAACTTGAAGCGGATGTCAAATGCATCGATGTTTAAATGCGACATCCTTGTGGTTACGATAAACGCACTCGTAACGTGGTCAATTCCAGAGTTTGACACCATCAGTGAAAAGAAATTTTGTGTAGAAAGTTTAGATCGCAGAAAAGGTTAGGGTAAGTCATAGCGATAAAAATTGTAAGTTTGATTAATAATTTGTCTCAAGATGTAGTGACTTTCAGCGTGGATCTCCACTTTTCGATTGCGTACCGAGTGTTTCTGCTTGGAATTGGTAGTCATGATCGGGTTTATTATTTACGGGTGTCTCAAGGCACAAAGCGGTCTATCCCTTAGCGTCAGTAACCTGATGTAAACGGGAAATTAGTTTGCTAAAGAAACTTTCGATTCGTAATTTATATCAATCTAAGACCGTCACTTGAAACCTTAAGTCAGCTTCGATCTTCTCTAATACGGTAAGAATATTTCATGGTCACTAGTTTAGAGAACAATCTATATTTCTTTGCTTTGTGCAGTTTCGAACCGGGGTTACCTAGGAATGGATGTAGACGCAAGGAGAAAATGTCAAACGGCTGCATTTAACCAGAAAGAAAATAGTGGAGGAAACGAGACAGAAGAACAAGAATGAGCTTCGTTTTTAAGCAACAAGTTTCGGCTTTGAAAAAGCCAACTGTAGATAAGTAAGTAAAGGCCAAGGGTGGGAGACAATTGAAAGATTAGATCTATTAATCCATCATCTAACACAACTTTTGAACCTGTTAGATAAGAAGGGATCTTCTTGTAACACGGCCAAGAGGCGTTTATCTGAAACATAGTAGCATTTTGAAAGTTCGAAAGACACTGGAAAGAACTGTCTGAGTGAGAGCCTTAGTCGCGCCGACTCACGTGAAAGCTAAAATCAATCGGAAAAGGGAATGAGATCGTTTAAGTTTCAAGGATATTTAATGTCAGCTCTTCAAATAAAATATAGAGTAAGCGTTTGTTTAGATTCTGACTGTTTGATCATTGGTTATCTTGGAAACAAAGACTTTCTGCGTAATTGCACGTGTTAGCCTTGGGGATACGAACCTCGTGTAAAAATAACTTTGACGCCAGAGGTTTGATCTTTATCTTCCCTTTAAATTCGTTTCCAAGCATTTTGGGTACAGAAAAATTTACCCTTTTGTGATATATTGGTAAGCTTGCATGCATATTTTCGTAGTTGACATTTAGCGGTGTGTGAAGAGTTTCTCTGTAGGACAGGTCTGAATGACTTTCAATTAAAAAAAAAAAAAGATGAATCGGATAAGATGAAATTTTTTCCCAAGATTACATACAACTGTAAGTGTGTTGGTAATCTTTGCAATTAATCAACTCAGTCGGTAGAATTAACTTTGATTTCTTATTAGACAAGACTCCCGTTCATATCAACTAATACGTGAAGAAAATGAATCACGATGTGGTTAGGTTTTAAACAACATTTAATAGTATTCTGGTACTGTGTTTGGCTATTAAGGGCGGTAGAAAGGAATTATACGCGTTTTTATTATTTATACGTGCATGATTTCTGAATTTAAGCAAGGGAAATTCCCGGGAAACGATGCCGGAAATTTTGGGTAACTTGAGATTAAATAGCACCCAACTCAGGGGGAGTAGGAGTGCCCCGAGTGGGAAGTGTAACAAGCCTATCGTGGCTATGCTGGGTGGTCTCTTACGCAGACTTCACCTTAGCGTTGGACGACTTTCTTGTTTAAAACTTAACGTAACATTTGTGGCCTCTGCAATTTCAACAAACGGTTTAGTTTTCGTTAAGAGGTCAAATCTGGACCTTGTGTGCGATGTACACTCACTACTATGTCATGTGTTTGTAAAGCAATGGTGGAGTTGGTACCACAAGTGTAGATTCCACTTTGTGCAAGGGTTACATGTTTGAGCTCTAATGGATAGCTGAGTCGTTTGACTTTATTTGCCAATGGCACACCATTTACTTTGTGGTGCAAGGCTACAGGTTTAGTCACTATTTTTCCATTAAAAAGCCAATATATTTCCGTAGGGAAAGCTTCTGAAAAAATTACACGGCAGTAGAGAGTCGTTGTACTTCCTTTGTCGAGGGTGATGTTTGTCTGCGTGGAAGTGACGTTTAGCACTGTTAGAAGAATAAAGGAACCTTTAATGGGTTGACTTGTGTACACTTTCAAATACCGAGGGAGGTTGATCTGAGATGGGAAACTCACGGTTTACGTATCGAGGCTGCCTTCGACACCATATTTAGAATGGTATTGATTTAGGAAAGATACCCTTACGGGCGAGACACCAATTTTTACATCACGCTTTCATCGTGGTTTCTACGTTGTTGAAAATTCAGCCTAAATCATTCACGTTACTTATTGCAATCCATTTGGGGTAAATTGGGATAGACGCGAAATGGGCTCCCATCGTTCTATTATAACATAACCAAAGTAAAGCGCGCGCTCTGATTGGTCAATTTAGCGTCCCCCATTTTCCCATGGGTGTACGCTGCTGACGTGAGCAAATGCAAAGACTATTTTTCCGCGCGCGCTTGTTTTTTCTGGTCACGTAAGATTTGTTAAATAAAAGGGAACTCTTTAACTACAATGTATCAATGTTATGTTATAAAACAAATGGTAAACACCACAGCGTACACTATTGAGTTATGGATGCACTTGGGAGGTTTGCTAAGCACTCAAGAAGCTAGAGTCGCTCTCGGCTATCGCCTCGAGCGACTCTTACGCTTCTTCCGTGCTTAGCAACCTCCCAAGTGCATCCATAACTCAATAGTGTACGCTGTGGTGTTTAACATTTGTTAATTCTCGTAGATGAACGGTGGAGAACGAGGTAAGGAGAGATGAAGAGATGGAAAGAAGGAGACTTTCCAGGGAGTGAAGAGCGCCGGTGTGTTTGTGATGTGTTGCACGTCATGAAGACAGGATGCAATTCTCCTTCCTTCTTTAAATGAACGCATACATCAGAATAAGCTGCAGCACTTTTTAACGTATAAGAAAATTAAAATATTGATAAAACTCACCTTCTTCCAGAAGTGAAAGCTCTATATTTTCCTTTGCCTCAAATATCTTTGCCCCGTGAAAGTTGTAGACTTTGCAGGTGTAAGTACCCAGGTCATTGTCTGAAACATTTTCAATGTTTAGAGAAATATTCCTCTCCTTTTAGCTCTCTGATAGTGTGGCTCAGGGATTATTACTCTATTACTGCTTTTTATTCCTTTTCCGTTGAATTCCCAGGAGAATAGGGTCTTACGCTGGTTTACCTTCGTGGCAGGGCATAACAAGGTTACAGTGGAACCTTTTCGGGCAACAACAGCCTTATCAACCCCCGAGATCTTAGGCCTTAGAGCAGCAATACCTGATATAAAAAAAAAGGTAAAAACCACAATACGAAATTAAGAGTTTTATTGACAGAAGAGCGTTTCGCTGTTGCTTCCTGAGATCAGTAGACTTGATAATGGCGAACAGCTTCAAAAGAAGACGGGACATAAATTTGTTGTATCTATACATTGCTTCCGTATTTATACATTGCAGTCTGTGGCTTTGAAAAAAACCTCTAGTAGTATTGAAGTCAGCCACTGCGGTACCAATCAGTTATTTGTCAGCAGTGTGGCTAACAGATTTTTACCCTGTTGTTGCTTTTTTGAATTCAAGGCATCAAGGTTACATTGGAACCTTTTCGTGCTATCATAGCGCTGTTGACCGCCGAAAATCCGGGCTTTAGAGCAGTAACACTCAATTCGAAAAAATTAACCAAGAGGAATGATAGCAATGGGTGAATACTCGCTTGCCGAGAAAGCCTTGATAATAACGCATAACTTTGAAGGAGAACAGAGCTAGCTATGTTTTTCGCCCCCACAGCATACCGCGCAATCATTAGCATTTATCCCGGGCGCCTCGCGAACAGCCGTTAAGGAAAAACTCAGGGAATTACAGGGACTGCGGTTCCATCGCTCTCTTTGGCGTGAAGAAGACATCAGGGAAAAGGGAAAAACTCTCCTCAGTATTTATGAGAGTCCGTGGTAACGTGACGCATCCAATTTACCTTTTTCTTCGATGATCTTGAAGCAAAAGAACTCAGGGAAGCATCCAATTTTTTTTGTCAGTTGTGGTGAAAATTTGTTTCCCTCTTTTAGTCGTCTTTAAGGTTCATTAAGCTTGTAAGGCTACAAAAGTGAGTTGGTAAGATACTGATTAAGTGATGGCAGTGATCACTAACCTCTTCAAACATTCAAACAAAGGCGTTTGAATGTTGACTAGAAACGGGCAGCGCCAAAAAGCGATTGTAAATCAAAGGTTTTTGGTGACAAATTTCTAATTAACTGCCGTAGACTGATACAGTCGCCTCGTCTTCCCCAGATCACTCATGCTGAGTCATGGGAATTATAATTAAAAATGAGAAGGGATTAAAGTGCATCTTGTTTCACTCGTGTTTCGTTCTCTTGAATTTCCATTAGGGTCCAGCTGCGAGTCTCATATCCTTTATTAGTTCGACTGGAGTTCAGTTAAATGTCTCCACGTGGTTTTGAAGTACTCTGATAGTAAAGGTCAACTGAGTTTAATTTTCACTTTTCAAAACATCCTGTTCGCATTCAATGAAACGTCTTTTGTTACTTCTAAGTCACAGCTTGAGTGGAAAACAAGGTCTTTTTGTAGGTAAAAGGAGATCATGATTGATTATCAAGCATGGATGGAAAGATTTACGGAATCTTGTTAAGTATTGTGCTGGAAAAATGACTGCTTAAACTTTTTTTCAAGGATATCTTGAGGACCTTGAGCTCTTCAGTTTTTTCCCTTTTTAAACATTTTATTTTTAAAAACCTACTACTGATTTGAATTTGTGATACAGACTTCTTCAAATGTTTCATGACATTTTTACGAACCTGACTCATTTTTTTTGTATTGGAAATATCGTGTTTGTTTTATTTCCTTCCATCTAACTGGTCTTTGAAATTAAACTCAATTCATCATCCACGTAACTTCCTTTTGAGAGGAACAAGTGACAGTTGATTCATTGTCAAAAGCGAATGTGGTTTGGAAGTATTCCATGTGAGCGTGGGTGTTTCCATTTGATGATACAATTTGGATATATCAACAAAGTTGAAATGGTAAATTGGCCACCGTAATGATTACAAAAGCTGACGTTTCGAGCGTTAGCCCTTCGTCCTTCGCTCCGACGAAGGGCTAACGCTCGAAACGTCAGCTTTTGTAATCATTACGGTGGCCAATTTACCATTTCAACTTTGTTGATATATCCAAATTATTTCGTTACTCCCACCGACGCAGCCCCAAACAGTTTCTTTCGAAACTATCAGCCTTTATCCATTTGATGATAGTTTGAGGTCGTGTAATTATACTATCACCTTTAAACTGTCTTATCGTTAGGAATAGATCGCTTGGAAACTTTCCCTCTTTCGACATCCATAACGTGTTGCAAATGATTTGGTTCTATGTAACCACCCGTAACAAGTCTGAGTATGAAACTCCATTCCGTAATCGACCTTGAATTTCCAAACTGTCTCGCTATCCGTAGGTATCGAAGAACTCATTTCTTAATTCGATTAACAACTCGCGTGATCATGTAACAAGGAAAAAGTTTGGCCTCCTAGGTGTCTGTCTTAGGGCACGAAATCACATAGGCGATTTATATCTGATCACAGATTTACCGTGGCGGTATCAGCGCTTTAGAACAGACTACCGTCTGAAATTTTTAGGGAAAATAAAGTGCACATTTTGAAGTTAGCGTTAAAAACGCATCTACAGGGTATTTCGTATTGCTTTCGATTTGTTATATTTTCAGTGACTGAAAAGTAGGAATATTTGGAGATATGCTGTTTTGTAACGAAGGTTTATAAGATTTTATTTGGAAAATATTTTAAAACGCTGGGAAGCATCTACCTATGAAATCCTAGCGCTATATAAGCATTGAATTATTATTATCATCATTATTATAATTATTATTATTATTATTATTATTATTATTATCTATTTGCTTTTAAATTTAATTAGATTTCTGCAAGTTCTGATTTTGGAACACACACACCCTGAGCAAAAAATAGAAATCGAATGAGTTGTGAAGAGAGCTCACCGGACCCGCCGCAAAACAATTATTTAAACGGGCGGCAGCCAAATGAGAGCTATTTCAGCTAGGTTTGAACCAAGTGGAAGAGGTACTCTTCTTTGTGTCCATACCAGATCGTCGTTAATCAGATTTCATTATCTTCGGGTGAATGTCCCTCGTTATGTTATTCCTATGATATCCAAGCTCGCCCGACTCAAGGACAACTGGCGCAGAATAAATCTTGATACGCCCGTAAAGCAAAACAGTGTGCGAATGACTTTCACTTTCAAAAGTTACTTGCTTGATATTTATCAGCTTCTTCCTGACCACTTTAACTGTGTTAGTTTTCAAATATTGGACGTGCAAACAAAAAGGATCGAGATTAATTCTAAACAGAACGGATGTTGTTAATTGCAGGAGAGTCAAGAACGCAACACTGCTTAGATTCACCTCGCGTCAGCCAAGTTTCAGATAGGAAACAAATTCTTTTCTGCCTATCTCACCGGGATCAATCCAGTGCTAGACCTGCCGCTGTTTCCTTCTTTAGACCCATATTATTAACACATGCATTTTGCATTTAGGAAAGTACCCTTACTTAAAATCGACAACAGTGCTCCAAGCAGCAACGGTGAAAAGAAAAAGCTCATGTTTTGCTGGCTTTCGAAGGCTTGCCTAAAAGACAACCTCGACTGCTCTCCACACGAGATCAAATTAATTTCACTTTCGAAAGATTGACGATGTAATGTTAATAAAAGCAAAAGTGAAGTAACAGGGGGGAGGGGTTGATTGAAAAAAGTAAAGTGGAAAGCTGAAGTCGTAGATTAACCAACAAGCACAATTTAATGAATCATATTTGTTTGTGATTTTTAAGCAGAGTTCTTTGAGAGTGATGGAAGCCTGATACAGACATTGTGATATCGTGGCGTATCATCCCTCTCCCCTACTCCCCATTTTCACACTACTTGATTTATTTGTCAATAAAGCCACCAGTAATTCGAGAATATGTGGGTCCTACTTACAATAAAACCTTCAATGAACGTCAGTCACTTTGGTTGCGGGAGCAAGCCGATAAATCTGCATTTGGCATGCGGATTCCTTGATAAGTCTCCTAGTTATCATAACTCAGTTATTTAATAATAAGATGTATCGCAAGTAAACTAAACTGATTTAACACCTGTCACAAAACGCTAGGTTTGAAAATGGATATTCCTAATAACGGTCATTAGTTTGTGGAACAGAGAGATAGGAGAAAATTTAGTTGACACAAAATTTTTACAGCACGCGTAATGGTTTAAACAAAGCTTTGAATAAGGTTTGAAACTTAAGTGGGAAAGAGTGATACAAACGATCGTCATTATTGTGCTGTAGTTTCGATGCTTACTGTTTGGTAAACGTGTGGCAATAATACCTAAGGATTATGTGTCGTTTAGAGCGCTTATGTGTGCCATATGATTCAATCAGTGTTCAGTATTCTCCACGTATACGCAGTTAATGAACCTTCGTTTTCTCGTATCATGACACTAAATATGTGATGTAACATTTAATAGTGAAAAACAAAAAGAAAAAAATAATAATGAAAAAAACTGACACATGACATTTCAGTTTCGCTCGTTTAATTCTGTTGCATCAAGATTATTTGGAAAGTTATAAAATTTCTCAGTGTGTGTATTCCACCTCCCCAACTCTTTAGTGAAAAATAGCTCGTCGTTGTAATTGTCTTGGTCTTGAAACATGGTTAATCTAAACTTGAAGCGTAGATAAAACGCATCGATGATTAAGTGCGACATCCTCGTGCTTACGGTAGACGCACTCATAGCGAAGTCAGTTCCAGAGTTCGACGCCTTCAGTGAAAAGAAAATGTATGTATAGAATGTTTATGTCGCAGAAAAGGTTCGGGTTAGTCATCGCGACAAAAATCTTGAAAATTAAGTTTGATTAATCGTTTCTCTCACTCAGTAGTGACTTCCAGCGTGGATTACCACGTTTCGACTCGTGCTGCATATTCCTGTGTAGAGTTTTTAGTAAGCGCCCAACCCCTTTACGTCAGTAACCTGACGTAGACAGGAAACAAGTTTGCTTGAGGGATTTTCGATTCGTAACCTATATCAATCTAAGACACTTAGGACCTTAAGGCAGCTTCGGTCTTCTCTAATACGGTAAGAATATTTCATGGCAAAAAAGTGTATATTCCTTTGCTTTGTGCAGTTTCGAACCGGGGTTACGCAGGCATAGATGTATACACATGGAGAAGATGTCAAACGGATGTATTTCATCCAGGAAGAAAATAAGGTCAGAAGAACAGGAATAAGGTTCCTCTTTAAGCAACAAATTTCGAATCTCGCTTTTTCAATATCCATCTATAGATAAGTACAGAAAGGTTAAGGATTAAAGAAATTCGAAATAGTAAACTTAGTTATCTAACATCCAATACAATCCTTTGGAGAAGAAGGGATCTTGTAACACGGTCGAGAGGCGTGGGAAAGAACTGTTTAAGTCAGAGCCTTAACTCACGCGTAAGCCAAAGTAATTGAAAAAGCGGATGACATTGTTTCAGTTTCAACGAATATTTCGTGTCAAACTTTCAAAATACAATTTAAGAAAGCGTTTGACTGTTTACATATTTTTGATGATTGGTTATCTTGGAAACAAAGAAGTTCTGCGTAATTGCACGTGTTAGCCTTAGAGATATGAACCTCGTGTAAAAAGAGAACTTTGACGCCAGAGGTTTGATCTTTATCTTCCCTTTAAATTCGTTTCTAAGAATTTTACAGAAATATTTGCCCCTCTGTGATAAATTGTTAAACTTGCCTACATATTTTCGTTTTTTGCGATGTGTAAAGAGTTTTCCTTTAGGAAAAGTCTGATTGACTTAAAAAAAAAAGTGACTTGGATGAGATGAATTATTTTGTCGAAGTCTACACAGGACTATTAGTGTGTTTGAAATCTTTGTAGTTAATCTACTCATTCGGTACATTTAAGTTTGATTTTTATAAGACAAGAAGGAATTCCAGTCTTGGAAGTTCATATTCTGTAATGCGTGGAGAAAAGTGAAACACAAGGTGGTTGCGATCTCATTGTTAAACAAAAATATCGTTTCAGAGTCGTTACAGAATCGTTGCAGAAAGTGTCAGGAGTTTCAGACAATGAAATTCGATATAATGCCAGCCAAGTTTAGGAATTTCTAATTATCGTCAAAAAATATCTATTGTTAACCACATTCTCAGCTGTAGATGAGTGTGTAACTTTTGCTTTCGTAAATTGCAAATAAAAAGAATTCAGATGAATATTCTCTTTACTCCACTTGTTTGGGGGAATGCCAAAATGACCTTCCGAGGAGCTCTTTTTATCGCTTGTATTTTAGGACATTACTACTTAATCTCAGGTGAGATTAAACTATTTTTGTTTTGAAAAGGAGTCAAATTACCCGAGAAAAACGTTCACCTGTAAACTCAATTAGTTCACACGTGGGCTGCTCTTGACATGCCCAAGCATGTCCGGATTTATCCTATGAAACAGGGTGATCGTTTAAAATTGGCTCTGTAAAGTAGGCTTTCGTGCTTTAAATAACTTTAATTGATTTTTCCCCAAAATAATTCTTCTGCGGGATCTCCCTGGACTCGGGATAAAGTTTTGTTTTACATCATACCCAAGATCGTAGAAAAGTATGATCGTTCGTCTCACGATGTATTCGCTCCTTTAGTCTTCTGATGGTGATGAGGTCGTTATCTTGAGAAAAACGTTGAGCACCTGATTTTTATAAACTCTATTCAGCCTTCCTTTGAAATAAACCCTCCACCCCTTTCGCTAATCGAAAAAGAATGAAAATCCATAATGTTACAGTGAGAGTGCTGCGAAAATGGTTATATTCTCGTATTATCACACATTTAATCTCTTTCTCATGGAGGAAATGTATACGTTATACGGCGCTTTGTGATTCTGATTGTGACCCTGAATGGGCCCTGGTTAGTCCCCACTCCAGCCACCCTCTTTAGTAAGCCCCCGACTGGAGTACCTAGAAATTAGCCTTGAACATTAGAGCGCTTATGAAATGATTTTAACTCATCATGAAGAGCAACCGCAGCTTTTTTTCTTACGTAACATCTGATCTTCGCACAGCCAGCTCTCTATCCGTTTCGTTTCAATCAATTTCATCTTTGCAGCCCTCTTGCACGCAATTAAAAAACTTCCTAGCAATGTTAATCCACATTTAGATGTAATTTCCGAAATAGTGACTCATTTTCATTTGAATGTGACTTGTGCGATTCGGGCTATGTTGGTTTCACACACCGCCATCTGCATCGTGTTCAAGAACACAAAAACTCTTAGTACTCCTCTTCAATTGGCAAGCATTTTTGTGATAAGCAATCTTTGGTTCTAAAGAGTTTTAAAATTGATTTTAGCGTTCTAAAAAAGTGCGCGAACAAATTTGATTCTCTACTCTGCGAAATATTTTTATTAAAGAACTGCCGGAGACCAGCACTCTATGTACAATGTTATTCAGTTTGTGCAAAGGTCTTTGATTAGCTTTAAATTATTTTTTTCTCTTTGTATGTTCTTATTGTCCGTTTACACCTGTAAAACTTTGTTATACTTCTTACACGCATAAACATGTACTGTTTCATTCTCACCGATCGCTTAAAAATGACTGTAGTATGGTCAAAACATACGAGTTCGAATCCTGTCCGCAGTTATTGTGTTGTGCTCATGCACCAAACGCTTCCTCAGTGTTCGTGTCTCTCCGCTCAGGAGAGTTTCTTTCAGATAACGTTAGCGTAAAAAAGGTAGACGGAGCTACCTTCAATGGACTGGCGTCCCATCTACTAGGAGCCTGGCTCCTTTATTCTGCGACGGAAACCTGGATTTGCTCCTGTCGTTCGAGACAATGGGCCACAAAGCCTCTTAGACCTGACTATTAGGTCATATTTATGCATAAGACCCCCTTTCAACAGAAACGGGAGACAATTATGTCACTGCGCCTTTTAATAATACGCAAACTATGAGGGATAGGTCAGGTTTCGAGCTCAACTTGCTATTTCATTTTATGTTCCCATCAATCTCTATTGTAATGGAATTCATCAGGCGGAAATAAAGGAATAATTCGCAATTCACCGGTCACAACGCATATTTGTTTTCTAGAGGGACTTGAAATTTAATGACGATAGTTTTAGACGTATTTTCAGAATGATTAATTCGTACCACAGTGACAGACTAACTTCCATGAGATTTCTTTTTAGCCATAGATTGGGAAAGGAATGTATAAGTGCAGTAAATGGTTTGAACCCGGGGGTAACATGTGAAGGTGTAGTCTGATCGTCCGGGTGAGTGTAGTCCTGAGAAGGACTGTTGTCGGTGGCAGTGACTGACGTTTCGACAACCTGTGCGGAAGTCATCATCAGAGTCAAGTGAGTGATTGTTGTCAGTAGAATGTTCTTATTCCAGTTCGTGTGAAATGATCGGTTGGTTTTGCCGTGATGTTATTGGCTGTAAGACTCAAGTGACGTAAGTCGTTCGTGATTGGTCTGTTTCGGTCTGTCGGTAAAGCTAGGTTGTTCTTTTTCGGTCGTTTGTGATGTTTATGTCGTGAATGAGTCGTTTGTATGGGGCGGGTAGTTGTTGACATCTGTTTAGGGGAGTCTGTTCTAAGTTAGTAAACCAGCTTTCCAGAGTCAGTCGTTGAAAATAGTCAGTGCTGTAGGTTAGGCATTGCGCAGAGTCCCAGTCAATGTTGTGGTTGGTAAGTCGATGGTGTTCAGCAATGTGATTGCTGACATCACCTTTCCTCGTCGCCCGTCTGTGTTCAGTCAGTCTTGTTGTGAGGTTTCTGCCAGTCTCACCGATGTAGGAGGCTTGGCAGTCGGAACAATTGATCTTATAAATCGTTCCCTGTCTGTTCCTCGGTTCGTCTTTGTCTTTAACGTTGGTTAGTGACTGACGTAGTGTGGTGATGGGTTTGTGGGCGACGCGGGTCGCACAGGTTGTCGAAACGTCAGTCACTGCCACCGACAACAGTCCTTCTCAGGACTACACTCACCCGGAAGATCAGACTACACCTTCGAATGTATAAGTGTTTGTTCTGCCTTCATTTGAAGCTATGTGCAATTGATAAGTCTGTCTCAGAAAGCGACTTCGAAACGCTGACAAATAACTAATTGGTACCACAATGGCTGACTTCAATACTACTAGAGGTTTTCTTTAAAGCCACAGAGTGGGGAAGCAACGTATAGATACAACAAATTTATGTCCCGCCTTCCTTTAAGCTATGCGCCATTATCAAGCCTACTGATCACAGAAAGCGACTGCGAAACGCTCTTGTGTCAATAAAACTCTTAATTTCGTATTGTTGCTTTTACCTTTTTTTATATCAGGTGTTGCTGCTCTAAGGCCTAGGATCACGGAGGTCGATAAGGCTGTTGTTGCCCGAAAAGGTTCCACTGTAACCTTGTTATGCCTTGCCACGAGGGTAAACCGGCGTAAGACCGTATTCTCCTGGGAATTCAACGGACAAAAACTAAAAAGCAGTAATAGAGTAATAATCGCTGAGCCACACTATTGGACGGCTGAAAGAAACGGAAACTTTTCTCTAAACATCAAGAATGTTTCAGATAATGATGTAGGTACTTACACCTGCAAAGTCTACAACTTACACGGGGCAAAGATGCTTGAGGCAAAGGAGAATATAGAGCTGTCACTTCAGGAAGAAAGTGAGTTTGAATTGCATCTTTTTTCGTTCTTGTAGAAATAACTGCTGCTAGTATAATAGTCTTAGCCTGTGGCCTTTTCTCTATACAGGTGTCTCTGTAATCCTCCCAGTCATTAAGGCACGTCATCCCTACGTAGTGACCAGCGAGGGTTCCAATGTTACTTTGACGTGCGTTGGTCGAAGGGTGAACGCTCTCGATACCTTAATTACATGGAAGTTTGAAGGCCAGGAGATAGAAAAAAGCTCAAACAAGAGAGCCGTTGTCAAATTCCTCCCAAAGAGACGAGGGAGTTTTTCATTACATATAACAACTGTTTCGAAGGAAGATGTCGGTAATTACTCGTGTGTCGCATCTACAGCCGACTTTGGAAAGTGGATCGTCAAAGAAAGTTTTATTCATTTGAATCTATTTGAGACTGGTGAGTAACTTTTTAACACAATGGTTTTCGTGCCTTCATCCTGACCTTCAAAAGAGAGTCTTGCAATCAAGTCACGTAAAACAAAAGCCCAGTCAGAACGAAGGGAATATCAACAGGAGCTAATGTGAATTCCAAGTACGAAGGGAAATCTTCCAGAAGCGTGCGAAAAAGGAATTGAGGCAAAGCTTCGTTGGTTTTTAGTTTGCATCTAGTTTTTGGAGAGGATGGAGGGGGTGAAAGAAGTGTTGGACCAAATTCGATCTAATCATATTTACTAGGAAAAAACTGTTCTAATTGTAGTATAATTGCGTTTTTAGCCCTGATATGCATTCGCATATTTGTGTATTACCATGATAAATCTTGACATCTATCTCTCTCAATCCCGATTCTGTTTCTCAAAAATGCACCATTAATGTATAATTTAATGTTCTGGAAACTTTTTTTCATTAATTATCAACTCTAGTATCGTGGCCCAGAGGAACTTATGGTTTGCCAATGCCAAATAGTGGCTGCCCAACTACGAGTGAGTTCTCATGGTCAGAGGGTTATCATAGGCAAGACACAGAGGAAACAGGCCCACGAAGCAGTTGGTCCAGTCCACTTCACTTGAAAGGAGATAAGACTCCTACCCAGATTACTCAGCATTTCTGTGTAAAGACAAATATAGTTGGGGGAAGACTTTGGCCATCCGGGCAATATTGTATATACAGAAAGGGAACGTGCCCAAATGGTAAGGTGTAGAGGTTGTGATTCTAAGTTTTTCACCCTAGTGAGCGACCGTATGTGCGCTTACCTTCCTCCTTTGTAGTCCATGAACCTTGTGCTGTTTTGCGCGAAAAGGTTGCTGGTTCTCATTCTTTTTCTCTTGGTGTTTTTCTTTGTGTTATGTGGTCTCACTCCTCCGAAAATTATGCATTTCGATCGGTTTCCAGCCTGGAAAAGGGTCTTTAAGAACTTGGTTCTGATGTCAACTGTGATGATGACGGGATTGAATCCCGGACCAAAAAAGGCATATGAATACTAAGATGAGACAATAAAAATACATACAACCGAGTGAATGGTTTCAAGGTAGTATTATCTTGTTTACGACAGGATTTCATGAAGGAGAGATCAAATGGGACGACGAGGACACGAAAAACGACAACATGGCTGATGGCGTTTTACCTGACGGTGAATACAGCAAGGACACTATTTTGCGTTTCTGCTGTCGATCAGATGGGTCAGCGGAAAACCCTATCGAACTGCCCATTCGCGAGCCTTTTTTCCTCTTAAAGCACTCAAACCGTTGCCAGGCAGTTTTGGGCATGCGTATTACAGAAGAGTGGTTATTCTGGGACTGTGAAGACCGAGAAAACAAAAATTCATACCATGGAGAGATACCAGCGTCTTTTATTACGAAGGACGTCAAACTACATTACTGTTACTACGAAAAACAATGATAAACAGTATGCGTTGCTTTTATACATAACTAAATTAAATTTAACTTAATTAAATTGTACTGGAAATAATACATTAAAAAACATTAAAGGATACCAAAGTAAAGGAAAATGAAACACATTCATTGTAAAAACAGTAAAGACTCTGAGTTTCTCAATTTAGTCAGCACACTCACCCTTTTTTCAATTGATGTGTCGCAAATAGCACAGATGGCACAAATTGAGTAATTGTCGATGGTAGTGCCTCATAATGAAGTGGAATACTCGCTCCAGGCCCCGGTTGTTCAAAGGTTGGATAACGCTTTCTACTGGATAAATCGCAATCTGGTGGATAGCGGATTTACACCAAGATTTGTGGGAGGCAACTTGAAAAAAATTTCTTATAGGCAATATTAAATTTATGTAAATATTAAACACTTAATTTCATTTATTTTTTATCATATTTAACATAAAAGATATTTCTTTGACTTGCAGATAGCAGATGTTTATCAGGGCGGGTCAATTTTATAGATAACTAAATTAAATTAATATAATTATACTGAAAATAATTCAGAAATGAAGGAATAATATGCATAAAGAGACATTAAAAGGATACCCGAGCAAAGAAAAAGTAAAATAAAAGAAATTCATTTTTAAAGAGATAAAGACCTTAAGTTTCTTAGTATAGTAACAATATTGTAGAACTGCTTCAATTTGTGTTTGTCAGGCTCAATATAGGCATCTTTAGTCTTAGAGAAAAACTCTTTTGTTTCTTTTTGAAGGATTTCTTAAATAATTTTGATTTTCATTGGTGTCTCCTTCCAGATTCTGACACCAATACGCGAAAAGGACTTGCTTTGCATTTTAAGCCTAGATGACTTAGCGTTAAAGAGTTGTGATGTTGATGAGCGAGTAGTATGGGAATGGATGTTTGACCTTCTCGTAAAAATTTTCATGACGCTAAAAGGTGGACTGTCATCACGAACATCGAGCAATAGTTTACATACAACATCATAATGTAAGAGAGTGATAGATAGCTGGAATTTTTCATTTACAAATGAGGGGATAGCATGTTCTTTTCTATCAGTAAAGTAAATTAAGCGTAATACTCGCTTTTGGAGAACAACAACTTTGTTTAGATATTTTTTACTTGCCTTTCCCATAAAAAAAGAGTTCCTAAGTTAAATAAGGTAAAATTAAGGATTTATTATATATTTGTGAGGACAGATGATAAAATAGTATCTCAGCTTGCAATCATTCCTACGGTCTTACTAATTTTAGTGATAACACAGTCAAAGTTCTTTTTCGAGCAAGAAAGTTTTTTAATTTCAAAACACCTAAATGTTTTATGTAGCTCTTATGCTCTTTAATAACTCTTCTACTTGTTTCATTAACAAATATACCTATTTGTGGAAGGTAATGGATCTTCTTTTGTCGATAGTAAGAGAAGTACTAAGAGAAGTTCTACGCGAATCTAACTGTTGCATTCACAGGCCAAATATAATTTACACCTCTTCCGCAGAATTATGGATATTGGTTGCGAAGAAAGCATTTGTGAGGGGAGACAGACAGAAACGAGTACGGAGAAAGGAGAGGCATTACATATATCTTATTAACCAAGCGTGAGGGCCGTACTGAGAGAATATCGGCCTGAGGTCTTGAAAGTACGGACCGAGCACAGCTCGGTCCGGACAAAAAAGACCGAGGGACGATATTCTTCCAGTACGGTCCCGAGCAAGCTTGGTTAATAAGAGATTTATTATACGACTGAAGTTCAAAGGGACACAAGTGCAGCATCATTCAGGACCATTCGGGACGGTGCTCGGTCCAATACTTAGAGAATATTGGACCGCCAATAGAGCATTTTGATTGGTTGATTTTAGTTATTGGCCCTCCGACTGCCCGAGTCGTGTAATAAAAACATCTTACCATGAAAAGCAGCGGCAGAGGTGTTTATATGCTTGTACTTACAGGGAAACCTCTCGACGCGCGTAACAATTGCTTTAAATAAGCTAGGTGGCGTCTGCTTGTTTGACACTAACAAGTGATCTGTGGAAATGCTTACGTACAGCTGTACAGAGAACGGCTGCTTATGAATGATTCGTTTTGGAAATCATCGCGCATATTGTACTCAACAACTTAAAGACTCTACTTTTCTAGCCTTGCCGTTGTTCGTTGTTCAGAGGTCTAACCGGGTCATAGCCATTTCTGGATACTTAATGACGTCACCACTATGGGTGTCACCTCGAGGAAACCCATTCATTACTTTATTCGAGCCCTATAGCTAGCGACTTTGTTCCCTGGCCATATCCCATGAAACTTTGCAAAATTACAGAAGACAAGATATTACACACATTGAGCAACGAATTGATGGCGGTTACGATGACGAGACAGAAAAATTCAGATGAAAAGTCGGGTGGAGGTGCTTGTTGCGAAGCGCTCGACTGAAGAGTAACCTCTCTTTAGTTGAGATTTTCAGGTATATAACATTTTTTTTGATTCCTGAAAAAAAATTTTTTTAAAACTAGAATAAATTTGCTTCCAATCTGTCTAAATTTCAATCGAGTACACGAGGTTTTTGTTCGAGTGCACTGATGTTGAAAGTCTGTTAGTTTGCAAACTAATAGGCGGATTCCCTTTGTCTAGATCCATCGGAGTATCGTGTAAACCATAAATTTTAACCATACGTTGTGGCCGGGCAATTTTGCATAAAAGGACAATTATTTATTCGACCTTATAATAATAATAATAATAATAATAATAATAATTAATAATAATAATAATTAATAATAATAATTATAATAATTATAATAATAATAATAATTATTTATTGGACCTCATAAAGCTTACATTGTGAATTTCAGATCAGGGTAACAGCTTGGATGAACACATTTCATATCTCGAGACACTGTCGTCTTTGTGGCACAAATCTGCCGCGGACTAAGGTCAGTGCTGCAAACAAAGAAGCTTTTAAATTAGAGCTCTGGAAGAAATTTTTAAATCAATGTCGATCTTGACAGCAGAGAGATTCATCCATCCTCAATCTGTTCGGGATGCAAGTGATTTCTCTGTAGAGTTCGCACAGTTTCCGATCTAGAGGAAACTGCCAAAAAAAAAAAAAAAGGAATAATTATATGAAATGAAAATCGTGTGCCCTCTATTCCTGTCAGGTATCGCATCCGGAAAATTTGCGCTAAGAGCGGTATGATGATGGAAATAACGAAATCACGCTGGTGAAAAGCCTTGTCGAAGTGTCTCTATAGACCACTTTCATAAATAGCTGCCGGATTAATATTCTTTTGTTTAAATTGAAATTAGCCCCACTGGCCTCGTTCTCCAGTACATAATTCAAAAGAAACATTATCTCAAGCGAGGCCAGAAAGGCTAATTTAGATTTAAACAAAAGAATATTTATACGGCAGCCATTTATGAAAGTGGTCTATTGAAAGCATTCCGGAACAAAGGTTGCAATTTAACTACACGGACTGATGAGAGTGAAATTTTCGTCTACAAGCACGCGCGCGAGAGAGGAACTTTGTCTGTAATAGCAAAACTCGTTTAAAAACACTGCACGTGCTCAGTTTCACATTTTTCGGTGATAGACCTGTACAAAATTTCCATACAGGGTGTTCAAATCAAAGGGTAAGTGTAAAGGATATATTATTGCTGACTTAAAGCCATAGGACCGAATTTATAGTGTTCCGAGATCTAGATTCTCCCGCGAATCGATCAATAGCGAAAAATACCTTTTATGATTCATTTGCATATAATTCAATCTTGTGTATTCGTCTTAAAATCGATTGTGACTACTACCTTTTATTTTATCCCACTCGTGTTTATTGGCGTTTATTTTCCAGATATCATTATTTTAAGGTCAAAGCTCCACGTGGAACACCGCTTATGATTCAAAGTGAAGACCACAACACGTAGAACCCGCAAGCACCGGCTTGTCTTCTTCCATGAAGAATCGAACGCATTCCAGAGGCTCGACGAGAAGTCCAGATATTCAGCAAATCGCAGAGAAAGACATACACTTTAGAAGATGTCAAAGGACAGCAGATCGGCAGGGTAAGTTACTGTTTTCTTGCCTTATTGTTGCTGTTTTGTAAAGGCTTGTTGGACTGAATATTGATACATGCCTATTTAAAAATCGGAGAGAAGCAGTACATTGTCTTTCCTCGAGAGAGAAATAAAATTATCCCGATTTCACGATGTCACATCTCTCTCGTCCCTATTGTTATCAGTGCGCGTTATTTGGTTCAACCTTATATAATCGGTTTTCTTGTAACCCAAAATAGGGAAATCAATGGAGAACCAACAGTAACATCCAGGCTGGCAGAGGAGCCTTGATTCCTAGAAGGACCAAAGCGTTACAAAGAATTTGTGCTGGAAAGAATCCACTGTACTCTTCCAGAATGCGAGGATGTAGAGGGCATGCATTTTGAATGTTTGAAATAAATGAATCGTTTTAATGATATCTTACGTCCAGTCCTTACTAGCGAATTCTGTTTCGGTTTACTACCACATTACAACATGGCCGCCACAAAAAAAGGATAAGCTCAACTTCTTCTTGCTGCCAGTACCTCTCGGCCAAATTTGCTTTGTTTTGATTTTGATCTCGCCCAATCACAAAGCTCGAAACCGATATCCAGAAATGGTTATGGCCCGAACTGTACTCTAATTATTTCAGTTTTTGATGGATCTAACTGTGAACGTTCGTCTCCATTCGGTAGAGTTGTCATATTTGGGGCAGCGTAGGTTTACATTGCTGCAACGGTATTTCTGGAGTGAACATCAGAATTCAGTTGAAGCAGAGATTTCAGGTATTCTGGTATTTTATCGAGTGTTCTCTTGAGAATGAATGTGCTTTTGTTGACGTACACCTCTTGATAGAAGGGAAGCCAATTCAACGTGTTGAACAAAGGCAATGTGCGTGAGCGTGGTTCTGCGTCTAAGACGATCATTGAAGCTCTCTTTTGCAGTCTAAGAATGTTGTTTGG
The DNA here is from genome assembly GCF_964205215.1 of Stylophora pistillata. Lineage (NCBI taxonomy): Eukaryota > Metazoa > Cnidaria > Anthozoa > Scleractinia > Pocilloporidae > Stylophora > Stylophora pistillata. The sequence goes on from NC_142530.1 coordinate 21,319,385, forward strand.
GTTTTCTTTAGATGTTGGTGTCCAAATGTTGGCGCCATATAAGAGAGTCGGTTTGATAATAGCATTGATATATATTTCCTTATGGTCACTCTTTAGATATGGACTGATATATTTCAGGAGACCAACTCTTTTTGATACCTTTTAAGCGAGAGCAGTACAGTGATTTTCGAAAGTTAAGTCATCATCAATCTCTACCACGAGAAATTTATGTGATCTTACTCTTTCAATCTGTGAATCATTCAAGGGAATAGACAAATTGCTATCTAGATGTTGATCTTGATTCAAACGTTTTCTCGATCGCTTCCCGATGACAAGCATAGATTTGGTTTTCTTTTCATTAATTACCATTTTGTTCATATTTTCCCAAGCCTTTCTCCTTAAGTAAATATTCACAGAGACGCAGAGATGGATCTAGGGGAGGGGCTCTGGGGGCCCGGGTCCCCTCTTATTTTGGGTAAAAGATGAACGCGGGGGGGAGAAAAGCCGGCGGCGCGCATACACACACAAAACTGCCCCCTCCCCCCCTTAGCTTAAGGTCTGGATCCGCCACTGATGATATCTACCGGTTCATAGTTCTCCCCAGCTTTGAGAAAACCCCTCTTGATGTAGCACTTTAAACTTTTGATTCGTTCTTGTTTTGAGAGTGAAAAGGTCGTCACTGATTAGTTTTTTCATCTAAAAATTTTGTCTCATAGGATTACATGAAGACCAACTGCCGATTGATCACCTGCGGAATTGAACTTTGTCCAGTTCAAGGTTGAAACGCGACTATTCCTGCGATACTTTTGGAGTAATTATACCCCATGGAGTCGCACTGGATCATATGGAGTCCTACCCAGTCCCAATCGTGACCCAAATGAGCCATTGATACAGCAGTCGGATAAAATATCAATATAGAGGGTCCAAAAAATTGCTTTCGAATTTATGATATCGACCTTCGTTGCATAATGGACCAACTGGATAGTAAACTGTCTTATCTGTAATATCGATATTTATAGCTGTTGTTTTAAAAAACAATATGTCCTATCATTCGATTGGGAGAAGAAAATTAATGTCACTTGTCAAAATGCAAAATACGCTACAGCATGCACGAGGGGGAAACATCGGTAGGATTCCCTGAGGAAGTCATCAACAAGCTCACTTCAAGCCGAAAAAAAGTAACGATATGAAACTGCTTTTTATTCTCAGCCCAAACTTTACTATTCTAATGGATTTTACTTGGATTTAACTTTGGAAACGAAATGTTAACTTGCTTTTAAACAGATTTTTGAATGGCTTGGAAAGTTCTTCCCCTGTGAGACTTCTTTTTCCTATTAATATGCTAATGTAAAGTTGATTAAATTTCTTTAGGTTTAGAAATTACAAAAGAATCAGTATATTTACTTGACAACACCATGATTTTTTGAGTATCATCTGTCCACATCCTCTTACCGGATAATTCAGTTTTTCGGTGATGAAAAATAAATTTCTAAAGATAATCTTGAAATGTTAGTATTTGCTTTGCGCCTTTTACCGCCTGAGTGAAAAAAGGCTTCACACGGACAGCTTCTTCTCCCATCTTATGCATGTGGTTGTCTTAATAATGTTTATGAAGTGTTCAAGGACATCAAGAAAGCAAAAAAGAACAGCTTGAAATAATTACCTTTCTTTTACAGTGTTGTTATCTCATCTGACTATGAGATGAGAAAAATTTTGAAAACTGGCAACAAGAGAATCTGAAAGATCAAATGTGCCAACTGGTTTCATCCATAACTAAGCCTTTTTGCTAAAGTTCATCTCAGCTTAATAAATGGGTTATTAAACCCTCTTTCTTTCTTTCTTGTAAGGGTGATAAACAATGAAAAATATAAATTTTCTCGACAAATCGTTGACGCAGAATAAGTCATTTTCAGCGCGCGCGTTTGGGTATCTAGCCTGACTAATCTCACTTGGCAAGAAGAAATTTTTTTTAAAGTAGCTTAGAAAGTGTATTTTTGGTTGTATAGTGCTCCATTGAAATTTATTGTCTCTCTACACGAGCCAAGACACCAATAGAAGTTTAACAATGTATAACAAAAGCCCAAGGTTGGTGTGCACGGACTAGATAGAAAATATCGTTTTCTCAGCTGGATTTAAAGCTGAACAAACCACTTTTAAAACAATAACGGAAATTTTCAAAGCAAATGCAGTATGCTCATGAAAAATTTCAGTTCACAATACACTTCTCTTATAAGAAAAAACTCAAATTTTTAAAGACCAAAAGGTAGGTGCAAACGATGTTTTTAACGGAAACTTCTGTTAATAACACAACTGCATATTTTATTTTGCAATTTGTAGCTGTCGAAAAGCTAGTTAAAGTGGCGTCCCTATTCAAGTTTAATTTTGGACCAAGCATTCGCGCAAAGCGCATCGATGATTTTCCAAATAGGTGTTTTACAAGAAACGTTGAATCAATATTCTATTCAGATATGGGATATATCCACAATAACTTTCGATGTGATCGAAGGCTTCATATCTTGGGAAAAAAAATTTGTTTTTAATAATCGCAATGTTTATCTTTTCGAGCACTTTTTATACAGAGCGCAAATGTCATCAGAATCTGAAAATTGTCAGTGTTGCATTCAAACGGACTTTCATAACATCGCAATGGTGGTGATATATTGAAAACTAAACTGAACTGGAAAAATATATGGAATACTCTACGATTTAGCATCTTTCTTGGTCTCCGAGACTTCGATTTCGGCAATCTTATGAAATTTTTCAAGATCATAGACGGCAGAAAAAGGATTTGCAAGATGAGAAATGTAATACATTCATTTTGAAAATGAGGTGGAAAAAATGGGTACATTCTTAAAAACATGTCCCAAAACTTAAAACATATTTCCCTAAACTTTTGTGTGGTGTTCGGTTTGAGAAATTGATGTTTAACAGTATTAATGTAGCTTTCAGAAAAAATAATATCAGAAAAACTGTTCACCAGCCGTGAAAATAGAAGCATGTCGGAATCTTAAAAAAAATTCATTTAAAAAAAACGTCATGGCGCCAACAATAGTAAAAAGAGTGAGGCCACTGGGGTTTATTAAAGAATGTTTCCTTACGCGAGAACCTTTTTTTTTTTTATAAAATCAATGTCATCCAAATCCAGGTTTAACATGGTGGTTAAGGTTAATTAAATAGTCGAACATTAAGAATTTTAAAGTTATCAGGGCAGAAATTCACATTGGTTTTCATATTTTATAGCATTTTTGCAACTTTAATAATTTAGCAAGCATAGTTCTCTAAATTTATATCGTCAGTGAGTGTTGAAAATTAAGATTATGAAACCAAATGCGTGGCGAATGAACCGAACGTTTTCCGTCCCCTTAGGATTTATATAAAGGCTGATTTTCATTAACGACGCAAGCACAAGTGCAAGCTTAAACACAAGTACACTAGCTCTCATTTCACCGTGAGAACGGCCTTGACACAAGCGAAAGCATAAGCACAAAGATCAACAACTTTTAAATTGCACCCGAAACTTGGCTTATTTTGCGAAGTTACATTTAATTTTTTTTCTCTCAACTCGAACTCTCTCCACCGGTTGGGATTGAATATCCTGCCCTCAGCTATTAGTATGCATAACATTTCCCATGTCGATGATTTCATATAAATATCGACTTATCTGTTTGATGTTACTACAGTTTTTGATCGCAGAGGTCTAATTTTTAAAAAAATTTCAGATTAATTGGAAATTTCGCCAAGCAGTCAAAACGGTGGTAATGGAAGTACTACTTTCACTAAATACCCTTTTCACACCAAATCTAGAACACATTCTAAGCTGTTGTTCCAAACACGGTTTTTATTTCCTTTAAGTTGCTTAAACTGATGTCTTCTATTTTAAAAATTTAGTACAATGAAAAACTCTAGGCAAATTATAGTTTTTCAGTTTTCCAGTGCTGACTTTTATTCAGTTCAACTTCATTTAACTAAACATACTTTTTTTTCTATAAGATTGCTATAATGAATTGCCTTTGTCAACTATTTGAAATGTTATCCAAAACAGTCTCAGAGTAAAACGTTGATCACTTATGTCTCTCTGTTTTTCCTTTCTTTTAAGTAGCAGTGACGCAAATCCTTCGAAAGAGTTGATCAACTGCTAAAAATAAAACAGTCAGAGGTCTTTTGGTCAAGTTTTCGTAGAGCGAGGTCAACCAGTTTGAATTCGTTTGGTAACGTTCAGACTTTGGTTTGAAAGACCGTGCTAAGCCACAAGAAACAGGATCAAATACGTAAAGAGTCAACGACACCATGAACCCTGCGTATCTTTTCAACAACTTCAGTGAAAACGCAACTTCTCAAGAACCAAACAGCACACGGGGCATGCTAAAGCTACATGAAAATTATCTCCCTCTCGTGCTGTTAGGCGTTTTATCCTGCCTTATAATCGTAACAAATTCTGTACTGATCGCTTTGGTGTGCAGAAACGAGCAACTCCAAACAGTGACAAACTTATGCTTAACTCGTTTAGCGCTTTCTGATCTACTCTCAGGACTTGTCGCCATTCCTTTGATATTTGCCTGCAATCTCATTGTGTCATACGGATTTAGCTTCTGTATTGCAATAGATCTGGCCTCCAGATTTATTGCCATTTCGACAATATTACATCTTCTTGTCGTGACGTTTGAACGATACGTGATGATCATCTACCCCATGAAATACTATAGGATCGTGAGCAAACAACGAATGGGGGTCTTGATGGTATTTGTTTGGATCTTCTCTTTGGCTGTCTCGCTTCTACAACTGATTTGGATCAGCCTCGGGTCGACGCAAACATCCAGTGAACTTTACAGTGATGTGATTTCAGCTACAGTTGCTTTGTGGGGCTTTTTGCTCTTCCCTTATTACTCCTCGCAGCTGCTTATGCACACATTTTCTTGGTGCTGCGTGGGCAACTGCGAAAAATTCGCCGACAGTTGTCTCATATTCGGAATTCGAGGGGAGCCCGGTAAAAACGGGGACAAAAACGCGCCCTGACCATTCTTGGCTCAATGATTTTCGCCTTTATTTTGGGTTGGTTTTCGTACTTCCTTAGCTCGATTTTTCATGACGAGAATATAGTGATACACTTTCAACCAGCCGTTAATATTCTGCTTCTTTTTATGAGATTTGGAACTTCCCTTGTCAATCCTCTGTTGTACACTTTGTTTAAAGGGGATTTTAAAAATGTTTTAAAATTAATCTTTTGAGGTGAACAGAATCATTTTGACAAAATTCCTTTGAGTACCAAATAAAGCCGATAGGGCGACGATATCTGATTAAGAGCAAATACTGTAGACTTAGTAAGAACCTCTTTTACGATAAGAGTTAGGATCTGACAGTCACCCTGCCCTCTTCTTCAAATTTTTATCTATATCATACCACAGAGTAATTCACAAAGGCTGTCTAATCATTGTGAATGTGCATAAGAAGGTCTCAATTGATGTAGGAAAAAAGAATGTAAAAGGGACTTCCAGTTTGAGAGAAAGAGTTGTATAGTAATGGATAATTTTTTTAATAAATGCGAGAGAACAATGGAACTCTATGAAAAATGCTATCCTCCTGTTCATTAAAAGCTCAATTTTCTTTACTCTGATTTGTTATCGTAGTGAGTTGTTTGACAAGATCAAATCGTAATCAAAGGGAAAATCGTACGGAAGGGACGCGTAAGAGTTATTCGAAAACAACATGGTTTAGGATGCTGTTTTGTTAAAAAAAATACATATATATATATATATGTAACTGCAGACAGTACTGTTTCGGCCTTCTGGGCCTCATCAGTACAGTGCTGATGCTAGGATGGGGGAGAACTGATATGGATCTCCAAACGATTCCACACTTGTGGCATCGTTTAAGCCATGCCAGAGTGCTCATACTAGAAGAGCCTAGTGAGCTGTGCATAATGCTAGCGGCGATGACTCATCTCACAGTGCTCAATTTGGACATGAAAGCAGAGCTTTGTATGTCAAAGAGCTATATCTAACTGCAGACAGTAGTATTTCGGTCTTCTGGGCCTCATCAGTGCAATGCTGATGGGGAGAACCGGATGGGGGAGAACCGATATGCATCCCTAAACGATCCCACACTTGTGGTATCGTCTAAGCTATGCCAGAGTGCTCAAACTAGAAGAACCTAAACTATATATATGTATATATATATATAGTTTGACTTGAAAAGTGTGACTTGATTTTCGTAGAACAGTGCTCAATACATAGAAGTAGAGCGAAGTATATGTTGTGGGAGGAAAAAGACAAGGAAACTACAAGTTCATCCCTACAAGCCTGTTTCGTGGTCGCCCACTGAAAATCCCCTGATGAGTGGGCGACCACGAAACAGGCTTGTAGGGATGAACTTGTAGTTTACTTGTCTTTTTCCTCCCACAACATATATATATATATATATGTCTCTGGCATGACTTAGACGATACCACAAAGGTTGGATCGTTTGGGGTGACCATATTGGTTCTCCTCCATCCTAGCATTAGCACTGCACTGATGAGGCCCAGAAGGCCGAAACAGTACTGTCTGCAGTTAGATATAGCTCTTTGGCATACAAAGCTTTGCTTTCATGTCCAAATTGAGCACTCTAACTAGGATGAGTCATTGCTCTGCAATTGCGCATGCCCGCTAGTGTACTCTAGTTTGAGCACTCTGGCATGACTTAGACGATACCACAAAGGTTGGATCGTTTGGGGTGACCATATTGGTTCTCCTCCATCCTAGCATTAGCACTGTCGTCCGGCCGTTGCAGCACTGACCATTGCACTATAGGGTCCGTGGCCGGGGGCGCCTGAAAAACAAAAAAAAAAAAAAAAAAAACTGCACTGATGAGGCCCAGAAGGCCGAAACAGTACTGTCTGCAGTTAGATATAGCTCTTTGGCATACAAAGCTTTGATTTCATGTCCAAATTGAGCACTCTAACTAGGATGAGTCATTGCTCTGCAATTGCGCATGCTCGCTAGTGTACTCTAGTTTGAGCACTCTGGCATGACTTAGACGATACCACAAAGGTTGGATCGTTTGGGGTGACCATATTGGTTCTCCTCCATCCTAGCATTAGCACTGCACTGATGAGGCCCAGAAGGCCGAAACAGTACTGTCTGCAGTTAGTTATATATATATATATATATATATAACTAACTGCAGACAGTACTGTTTCGGCCTTCTGGGCCTCATCAGTGCATATATATATGTCAATAAGCGAAATAGGCAACGTAGGATCCAGGACAGTGCTCGACAATGAAGGAGCGATTACAGTAGCAAATGGATTGTATTAAAATCCATATGTGCGTAACTTGAGTAGTCCATTTGCTACTATATATATATAGTAGCAAATGTAATGGTCAAGAAGCCAACTCCAATGTAGCTTTGTTGGTTTATTAGCTCGACGTTTCGACCGTCTCGGTCTTCCTCAGGAGCATACTAATTACATGAGCAATATTCAAATTTAAAATTCGTGTCAACAGTAAACATGTCATGACGTAACAATATAAGCAGTAGTAGTGCAAAACAAAAGGGACTATCTAACAGAAGCTTACAAGCAACTAACTAGTAGTGATGAAAACGGTAACAAGGTATATAAACATGTGGCCAGCGACCCCACGTCTGACTTCGTCATCAGAGTAAAAGAAACTGTACAAGAGGCCCACTCCAAGGGTATAATCAACACCAATACAGCAGAGTATCTGGTAATGGAAAACGCTCAACCAGGAAATATCTATTTCTTACCTAAAATCCACAAACCGCAACGCCCACCTCCCACTCGACCGATTTGTAACACCATCAAATCTGCCACAACTAACATCTCTAAGTGGATTGATGATCAACTACAACCACTGGTCGAGAAACTGGTCGAGAAAAGTTCAAAGTTCAACTACCCTCCCTTCAAAACTAACAAAAATCTCCAAATTCATTTCTCTCATAAACATAAAAAGCAGAAACCATTGCAATCCACTCGTTCCGGATTCTGGCCCTGTAGGGCTGACATAAGATGCAACTGCTGCAAAACATACGGGCAATTTACAGGGTCAGTTAAAAGCAGCACTACAGGAGAAACGATGACACTGCGACAACACACGTCATGCAAGACTAACAATGTGATATACCGGATAGAATGCAGCAAATGTAACCATCAGTTCGTAGGCGAGACAGGTCACCCAATTCACCACCGTGGCAATCAACACCGTAGCGACATCAAGGGTGGACATAAAAATTTCATTCCACTAATTTATTCATGTTTTTTTCATTCCACTAATTTATTCATGTTTTTCTCGTTGCCATGCACCCACCAATAACGTAGCTCCATTTTCTGCCTTTAAAAGCACACACAACCCACAATTCCCCTATTCGCTCCGACGAAGGGCTAACGCTCGAAACGTCAGCTTTTGTAATCATTACGGTGGCCAATTTACCATTTCAACTTTTGTTGATATATCCAAATTATTTCGTTACTCCCACCGACGCAGCCCCAAACAGTTTCTTTCGAAACTATCAGCCTTTATTCATAAAAACATACCCTCTGTCAGACATTTTAAGAACTGTGGAGTCGACCATCTTACACTTACGGTTATTGAAAAAGTTAGAAGTCAAAATCAAGAAACCAGAAAAGCAAGAGAAAATTATTGGATTTTAAGACTCAATCCTACTATCAATAAGCTTACTACATGAATTATAACTACTTTAACTTATCTATTTTAGTCACCATAACACGTTTCGCTGTTATCTATTCTATTTTTATATTATTACGTCATGACATGTTTACTGTTGACACGAATTTTAAATTTGAATATTGCTCATGTAATTAGTATGCTCCTGAGGAAGACCGAGACGGTCGAAACGTCGAGCTAATAAACCAATAAAGCTACATTAGAGTTGGCCTCTTGACCATTACATTTCTGCTCTTATTTACGTTATTTCAAGAGCCCACGATCGCTTCAGTGATCCTCCAGGCAGCGCGTTTGAGACTGATCAGCTTTGTTTGTGGGACCCCTTACAAGCTTCTACTTATACATATATATATATATATACTTATATAGTTTTCTATTCCAGACTATATTAAGAGTGACTCAATCTAAATCAGTCGAAATCTTCATGTACGAGTCGAGGTTACTTTACTTAAATAAATCATGTCTTTAAATAACCATAGCAGTGACTTATCTGAGTCAGTCATACAAAGAATATAATATAAGAATTCATTGTAAAGCATAGATATAAAAACTCAATCTCCGTCGATAGCATGCACAACATGAATATATTCTTCATCTCAAATACATAGTATTACGTTGCATTTCACTTGTAAGGTGATTGTCAGTTCATATCCCGGCGGGTTCTATTAAATAATTATTCGTTACTGTACAACTGACACTTTCTTTTATCTTAATTTAACTTTTTCATCTCCTTATTTTTTGTTCTTGATATCTGACATATCTCAGCGTAAAGAAGTTATTAACGAACTTCGAAGTGCATAACAAGGTCCAATATAGAAAATCTCTTTGAATTGTATTGCTTTCGTCTCTTATTACCACGATTGCGTCACTCCCTCAACCAATCAAATGCGAAAGTGACACCATTCGTCACATGGTTACTCGCTTTTTTTCACACTCCTCACCTAAAAGAGTTATTTTCTTACGATCAAAGTCGGTGAGTTGTCATTTTCTCCTCGTGATTCAGTCTCATACATTGATTATCCCCGTAACTCTCGATACTCAGTGGAAATGCACTTTTTGACAATTGTTTTGCAGTTATGTTTTACTCACTAAAAATGCTTAACTAGTTTTGTAAAATAAAACTGCCAGGGGTGAGCCAAGTGAATGAACGTAAAGCTACAGACACAAAATTAATCTGCCTATCATTTGGAGAATGTCGTAGTTGAATAATTACTTAAGGACTGATAGAGATCCATGTTCGACAGTCTCTCCAGTTAGAGCTCCAAACGACCCGCCCACCCTTAGCACTTTTGATCGCGCGGCCATTGGCTCTGGAGACTATTACTGTAAGGACATCGGTCACATCGTCCTCCCTTTCATCATCAAAGTAATGGAACCAGTGATCCCTCGTCAAGAATTGATAGTTTTTGTCCGTCAGTTCCGCCGTAGAATTATGTGCTTTCTGCCGATAAAAAGAAAGAGCAAGGTAACTTCATAGGACTACAGTCCATTATATCCCCTAGCCTGTTACATCACTTAGGGTCTAGTATTAAAGCATCAGTAATAAAAGAGCTCGATATAGTCCATAACTAACCAGAGCGCGGGAAAGACATGCTATTTTTGAATGGACCAATCAGAGTGTAAGATTGTTGTCCAAGGTACATCGCACGGACTATTGGAATGCTTAGGTTGTTGAGTGCGCTGTTTCCGAAAAAAAAAATAAAATATGAACAAATGAAAAAAAGAAAAAAACAAAGAACACAACTGCGCCCTTTAAAGTGAACCTAAACCCAAAATTTTTTTTCGCTTAACGAAATAAGCTTATTTTTTGTAGTATTTCTATGCAAAAATGTTTAATTTGCTCTAATCTTTAATTTTCTATGCCCAGTCAAAATAGGCCGCCATCTTGCCCCACGACCGAGTTTAAAGAGGAATGGCTCTAGCGGGTAACGTGACGTCAAATCGAGAAAACGAAAGTCTGCATCTCACACATTTTCACTTGTTTGGAAAGGTTGTCGTAGATATTGTCCGAAATATGCCAACTAGGTGTGTTGTATGAAGAATGTATGAAGCGCGATACCCTCTTGCAAATTTCGCACGTTGCTACATCCTTCTACAACACACTTAGTCGGCATATTTTCGGACAATATCGACTACAACCTTCCCAAACAAGTGGAAATGTGTGAAATGCAGACTTTCGTGTTCTCGATTTGACGTCACATTACCCGCTAGAGCCATTCCTCTTTAAACTCGGTCGTGGGACAAGATGGCGGCCGATTTTCTGTATTTTGACTGGGCACAGAAAATTGAAGATTTGAGCAAATAAAAAAATTTTGCGCAGAAATACTCAAAAAAATAAGCTTATTTCGTTAAGCGAAAAAAAAAATTTGCGTTTAGGTGCACTTTAAACATCTTCCTGTACAAGGGTTGGTTCTGAATTCGCTATTTCTATGGCAATTTTCTCTGCCTACATCCATTTTTTCAAGCATTTTGTTTCATACTTCACGCTGAAAACTACTTAATTTTTACATGAGAGATACTATTCTATCTGTCGTCTTTAATTTCAAGCCGCACTAACCTTTGCGACCAATCGTTCTCCATCAATGGCCAGCATATACTCCGGCCAATCGGCTGGATGAATTGTATAATAGGACAAACCATCAGTGTGTTTTTTGAGGAGGAATTCTGTACCTACAAATATACACAATGATATAAACAGTGAGAGTTAATTCAGAGCAAAAGAGGCGCTTACCCTATTGGCAGAGGAACCGAAACGTCGATTTCAGTCACGTACATTTAGGATTTAGTACAATATCGGTCGACTGAATAGCAATTAAATTTAGCTTTTATCACAAAATCTCGAGAAACTTTTTTTCGGACGTCACTGTGAAATGTGCGAAGCTCTGCGTTGTAAAGAGAATTCATCAAAGCTACCATCCTGACCCTCTCAAGACCCAACCGCGTATTTTTCATACCATCATTGATAGTACCTTCGTTAGAGGGCGAACTATTTGGCGGCAAGCCTCTCCGTCATCCGATTGTGATTGATGGTATATCGAAGGCAAAAAATAAAGTACGGAGAGGGTAAAAGGAAAACACCTTGAGTATTACAGCACTCAGCAAAAGAGGAACATGCTAAGTAAATAACTTTGGTTCCGCTCTCCAGTACCTTGGGGCGTTGCAATTTAAAGCCATAGCACTTGCTCAACATTTGCACATCGATATGATTTTAGCCCACCTATAGGTGGATTCGTGCTGACGTCATTGTTTAAATTTTTGCTCATTTGCCTACGGCTTTGCGTAAAGAAGGAAGCATGTTAGATACAAATTGACTTCAGGCAGCTAAAGAGCTAGAAAACCTTAGTACATGGTGAAATTTTTAGCTCTTTGGGTGTAATACTCAAGGAGAAATAGTCCATCAAAAACTGCAAAATTTCTGGGTGGCAAAAGCTCTAATGAGCTCATACATTCTATGTAAAACTTTGAGTTTTTAAACCCGTGTTGCACAAAAAGTATTCAATGCATCAGGCTCGTATTCATTGGCCGAGTTAATCGTACTTTGGCCTTTCGATATTCCGAACTGATTTATTTTTAGCTCCATCAGAAACTGAATTGCTTATGCTAATAAGGCAAATATTGTAAACAAGGATTCCCCTATTGACAGTCAGTTTTATATCAGCTATTGTAAATGTTTTGGCTTACCGTTAAGAATGATTATCTGCGCCAATTAACAATAAATACTCACCTGTTCCGGGACCTGTAGACATTCCAGTAAAGGACACGTTAAAAGGTCCGTCATCCCCAATCCGCTCAGCTTTGAGGAAACCGGCTGTGCCTTGTCTCCTGAACGCTTTTAATGTGTGGTTTGTTATCTCTACTTTGTATTCCGCATTGCACGTAGAAAATAATAGACAGGGTAAAACTAGCAAAACCTAAAAACGTTGACAAGGAAAAGATAGAGGAAGTCAATAGAATAACATGTGGTTTAAGTGGATTAACCTTATGATAGAGTTAAGGTATTTAAACCGGTGATCCAAGTTTTGTAACCGGAAGGTGGAACCAACCAACCGGTCAATTATAAAGAGAAGAAATATAGATGGAAATGAAAGAATTGATTGCTCTGGTCTGATGGTTCAGCTCCTTAGTTTTTCGAAGGCTAGTGCGAATACATCATGTTGACTATATGAGAAATGATCAATCTATCCTTAACCCGGTGACACACCTGAAGAGTTTATTCACCGATCAATGTCATCGGCGCATAAATCGCAGATATCTAATATACCAGATATCGGCCATTTTATACGTCGATCACAGGGATCAAATCCAGCTTTACGTAAATAAATTAAACCACTTATTTATCACTCAGACTTGCAAGAAAACCCATGAGTATTTATAACAATCCTGTATGGAACTTTCGAAACTTTAACCTTTAACTTTTATACGTAGTTTTTGTACGTATTGATTTCTTTACCCGCCCACGGACGAGCTAAACATGCTGAAGTATTTGAGCTCAATAGACAGCTTTGCAAGGAGCGGGAATATAATCTTGTCCACACTGAGTGTTTCAGGAAATAAGCAAGAAGACACGTTGGGGTGACTGAAACCTATGGTGAGGAAGACTGGGCTCCCTTCAAAATATCTCGGCCTAAAGATGGTGAGAAAGTACACCGTTGCATAAAAAAATGACCAATAAAAAGAGGAGAGAGTAATATACTGTAGATAAGTTTTTGGGTAACAAACGCCTCCTTCGTAGAGTCTAAAGACGACTTTTGGAATGTTTAAGCATTGAATTTTTATAATAATAAAAAAAAAAACTGCAACACTTTGATGGAATCAGGACGTTACAAAAAGGCAGCGCGAGTTAAACTGTACTGACTCCAATTAATAAGTTCTTTCTTTTAATGATTTCAACAAACTTCTTTTGGATCATCCGATATCCACTCAAGGTTAGTGAACGGACGGTTACCTTAGGGTATCAGTTAGTATAAGCTTTCCTCGGGTCGGATAAAGTCTGGACGTTAAATTAAAAAAGAAAAAAAACCATCACGATGAGTAAAAGCTAGAATAGTAAGAGTAAAAGACTTTCATAGAAATGCTTGGCGGCGCACACGAATCAAGAGACCCTTTGAAAAACCTTGACTTACCATTAGCCTTGCGCCGGCCATTTTACAGGAAGATGTACCAAGTTCTGCCTTTAACTGTGTTTGTTTGTTATACGTATAACATTTCGACCTTTTTTATATATACGCTGTAATTTCGAAACTATTTTCGGGGCTATTCCCTTTCCTGTTAGCTTTTAAGATAGATTTTGACGACTAAGCATTACATGAGCCTTTGTCTATTCGACGTAAAGGAACTTTCCATTCAGCGCCCGAGAAACACAATAGTGCTTTAACGCTATGTTTTCCTTGTACGGACAATACATTTATTCATGTACTGATTCGAACCAAAGTACGAACACTTGCATCAGTTACGTCTGCGTGTGTTTTTAAAAGCGCTGATGTATACAAAATAGTGTCTTTTTTAATTGAATTCAAATTGAAAGCTTAAGAATGTTATTTTAAAGTTATTTTACATTCTACTTAAGAAAAGGATTTTTTGTTGAGGTAAACAAAATAAAGGGGCGGATCGAATCTGATCATAAGACATTGGACGTTAATGGGCAAGCTAATTCCAGGTGAAATGGCATTGCTATTATCGTTTTATTCATTTAAGTAAGCAGCAAACCATGAAAAGTGTTTGTATGTAAATCGTGTTTGTATGTAAAAGTGTTTGTATGTAAATCGCTTCTACAGGGTATTTCATATTGTTTTTGACCTTTCATTTATTCATTAAATGTGTATTGTAGATATGCCATTTGTTACTAAGGTTTATTAGGTTTTATTTGGAAAATATTGTAAAACGCTGGAGAGCATCTACCTATGAAATCCTAGCGCTATATAAACATTGAATTATTAATCATTATTATTATTATTATCTATTTGTTTTTGAAATTGAATTAGATTTCTGCAAGTTCTGACTTTGGAACGCACACACCGTGAGTAAAAAACACAAATCGAATGAATTGTGATGAGAGCTCACCTGCATGTGAACGAACCCGCCGCAAAACAATTATTTAAACGGGCGACAGCCAAATGAGAGCTATTTCAGTCATGGTTGAGCTAATTGGACGAGGTTCTCTTTGTGTCTGTGCAAGATCGTCGCTAATCAGATTTTATTATCTTCGGGTGAGTGCCTCTGTCGTTAAGTTATTCATATCCGAGCTAGCATGCCTCAAGAACAATTGGTTGGGTAATAAATCTTGAAACGCCCGTAAGAGAAAATGTAGGAGTGATTTTCACTTTCGAAAGCTTCTCGTTTGATATTTATTAGCTTCTTCCTAACCACTCTAACTGCCTTAGTTTTCAAAAATCTGACGTGTAATCAGATGCTGTCAATTGCGGAAGATTTAAGAACGCAACACTGCTTAGATTCACCTCGCGTCAGCCAAGTTTCAGATAGGAAACAAATTCTTGTCTGCCCATTTCACCGGGATCAATCCTGCACGAGCCGCTGTTTCCTTCTCTAAACCCACATTATTAACACGTGCATTTTGCATTTAGTAAAGTACCCTTACCTAAAATCGACAGTAGTGCTCCAAGCAGCAACGGTGAAAAGAGAAAGCTCATGTTTTGCTGGCCTTGCCGTCTGCTCGAGAGCTTGCCTAAGGACAGCCTCGACTGCTCTCCACAAGGGATCGAGGTAATTTTCACTTTCGAAAGACTCATGATGTAAAGTTAATAAAAGCAAAAGTGAAGTAACAAGGGGGGGGGAGGGGTTAACTGCAAAAAAATGAAGTGGAATGCGGAAGTTGTAGATTAGCTCACAAATACAATTTAACGAATCATATTTGTCTGTGATTTTTAAAAGCAGAGTTCTTTGAGAGTGAGACTTCCACTGAAGCAATTTCATTGCTACTGCGACACTTACGCGGTCTTTTTCAAGGAAGTCTTATACAAACACGGTGATATCGTGGCGTATCATCCCCCTCCCCCCCTTGTCACACTTCTTGATTTGTTTTGTAGTCTTGTTAATGAAGCCACCAGTAAATCGAGAATATATGAGCTTTGCATACAATCAATTAAATATTCAATGAAAGTCAATCACTTTGGTTGCTGGGCAAGCCGATAAATCCGCATTTGGCATGCTGATCCTTTGATATGTCTCCCTGGTTATCATTACATAATTATTTAATAATGAGATGTATCGCAAGTAAACTAAACTGATTTAGCACCTGTCACAAGACGCCAGGTCTGAAAATTGACAATCCTAACAACAGGCTAGTAGGTTGTAGAACATAGAGATAGGAAGAGTTTTAGTTGACGCACAGCATTTCATATGTTTTATAAACAGAACTTTAAATAAGGTTCGAAACTTTGGTGGGAAAGGGTGATACAAATGATCGTCATTATTGTGCTGTTGCTCCGATGCTTACTGCTTGGCAAACACGTGGCAATAATACCTAAGGATTATATGTCTTTTAGAGCGCTTATGTGTGCTATATGATTCAATTGTTCAGTATTCTCCGCGTAAAGGCAGTTAATGAACTTTCGCTTTCTCGCTTCATGACACTGAGTATGTGATGTTACATCTTGCTTTGTAACAAGTCTATCGTGGCTATGCTGGGTGGTCTCTTACGCAGACTTCACCTTAGCGTTGGACGACTTTCTTGTTTAAAACTTAACGTAACATTTGTGGCCTCTGCAGTTTCAACAAACAGTTTAGTTTTCGTTAAGAGGTCAAATCTGGACCTTGTGTGCGATGTACACTCACTACTATGTCGTGTGTTTGTAAAGCAATAGTGGAGTTGGTATCACAAGTGTAGATTCCACTTTGTGCAAGGGTTACATGTTTGAGCTCTAATGGATAGCTGAGTCGTTTGACTTTATTTGCCAATGGCACACCATTTACTTTGTGGTGCAAGGCTACAGGTTTAGTCACTATTTTTCCATTAAAAAGCCAATATATTTCCGTAGGGAAAGCTTCTGAAAAAATTACAGGCAGTAGAGAGTCGTTGTACTTCCTTTGTCGAGGGTGATGTTTGTCTGCGTGGAAGTGACATTAAGCACTGTTTGAAGAATAAAGGAACCTTTAATGGGTTGACTTGTGTACACTTTCAAATACCGAGGGAGGTTGATCTGAGATGGGAAACTCACAGTTTACGTATCGAGGCTGCCTTCGACACCATATTTAGAATGGTATTGATTTAGGAAAGATACCCTTACGGGCGAGACACCAATTTTTACATCACGCTTTCAGCGTGGTTTCTACGTTGTTGAAAATTCAGCCTAAATCATTCACGTTACTTATTGCAATCCATATGGGGTAAATTGGGATAGACGCGAAATGGGCTCCCATCGTTCTATTATAACATAACCAAAGTAAAGCGCGCGCTCTGATTGGTCAATTTAGCGTCCCCCATTTACCCATGGGTGTACGCTGCTGACGTGAGCAAATGCAAAGACTATTTTTCCGCGCGCGCTTGTTTTTTCTGGTCACGTAAGATTTGTTAAATAAAAGGGAACTCTTTAACTACAATGTATCAATGTTATGTTATAAAACAAATGGTAAACACCACAGCGTACACTATTGAGTTATGGATGCACTTGGGAGGTTTGCTAAGCACTCAAGAAGCTAGAGTCGCTCTCGGCTATCGCCTCGAGCGACTCTTACGCTTCTTCCGTGCTTAGCAACCTCCCGCGTACATCCATAACTCAATAGTGTACGCTGTGGTGTTTAACATTTGTTAATTCTCCTAGATGAACGGTGGAGAACGAGGTAAGGAGAGATGAAGAGATGGAAAGAAGGAGACTTTTCAGGGAGTGAAGAGCGCCGGTGTGTTTGTGATGTGTTGCACGTCATGAAGACAGGATGCAATTCTCCTTCCTTCTTTAAATGAACGCATACATCAGAATAAGCTGGAGCACTTTTTAACTTATAAGAAAATTAAAATATTGATAAAACTCACCTTCTTCCAGAAGTGAAAGCTCTATATTTTCCTTTGCCTCAAATATCTTTGCCCCGTGAAAGTTGTAGACTTTGCAGGTGTAAGTACCCAGGTCATTGTCTGAAACATTTTTGATGTTTAGAGAAATATTCCTCTTCTTTTAGCTCTCTGATAGTGTGGCTCAGGGATTATTACGCTATTACTGCTTTTTATTCCTTTTCCGTTGAATTCCCAGGAGAATAGGGTCTTACGCTGGTTTACCTTCGTGGCAGGGCATAACAAGGTTACAGCGGAACCTTTTCGGGCAACAACAGCCTTATCAACCCCCAAGATCTTAGACCTTAGAGCAGCAATACCTGATATAAAAAAAAAGGTAAAAACAACAATACGAAATTAAGAGTTTTATTGACAGAAGAGCGTTTCGCTGTTGCTTCCTGAGATCAGTAGACTTGATAATGGTGAACAGCTTCAAAAGAAGACGGGACATAAATTTGTTGTATCTATACATTGCTTCCGTATTTATACATTGCAGTCTGTGGCTTTGAAAAAAACCTCCAGTAGTATTGAAGTCAGCCACTGCGGTACCAATCAGTTATTTGTCAGCAGTGTGGCTAACAGATTTTTATCCTGTTGTTGCTTTTTTGAATTCAAGGCATCAAGGTTACTTGGAACCTTTTCGTGCTATCATAGCGCTGTTGACCGCCGAAAATCCGGGCTTTAGAGCAGTAACACTCAATTCGAAAAAATTAACCAAGAGGAATGATAGCAATGGGTGAATACTCGCTTGCCGAGAAAGCCTTGATAATAACGCATAACTTTGAAGGAGAACAGAGGTAGCTATGTTTTTCGCCCCCACAGCATACCGCGCAATCATTAGCATTTATCCCGGGCGCCTTGCGAACAGCCGTTAAGGAAAAACTCACGGAATTACAGGGACTGCGGTTCCATCGCTCTCTTTGGCGTGGAGAAGACATCAGGGAAAAGGTAAAAACTCTCCTCAGTATTTATGAGAGTCCGTGGTATCGTGACGCATCCAATTTACCTTTTTCTTCGATGATCTTGAATCAAAAGAACTCAGGGAAGCATCCAATTTTTTTCGTCAGTTGTGGTGAAAATTTGTTTTCCTCTTATAATCGTCTTTAAGGTTCATTAAGCTTGTAAGGCTACAAAAGTGAGTTGGTAAGACACTGATTAAGTGATGGCAGTGATCACTAACCTCTTCAAACATTCAAACAAAGGCGTTTGAATGTTGACTAGAAACGGGCAGCGCCAAAAAGCGATTGTAAATCAAAGGTTTTTGGTGACAAATTTCTAATTAACTGCCGTAGACTGCTACAGTCGCCCCATCTTCCCCAGATCACTCATGCTGAGTCATGGGAATTATAATTAAAAATGAGAAGGCATTAAAGTGCATCTTGTTTCACTCGTGTTTCGTTCTCTTGAAATTCCATTAGGGTCCACCTGCCAGTCTCATATCCTTTATTAGTTCGACTGGAGTTCAGTTAAATGTCTCCACGTGGTTTTGAAGTACTCTGATAGTAAAGGTCAACTGAATTTAATTTTCACTTTTCAAAACATCCTGTTCGCATGCAGTGAAACGTCTTTTGTTAGTTCTAAGTCACAGCTTGAGTGGAAAACAAGATCTTTTTGTAGGTAAAAGGAGATCATGATTAATTATCAAGCATGGATGGAATCTTGTTAAGTATTGTGCTGGAAAAATGACTGCTTAAAATTTTTGTCAAGGATATCTTGAGGACCTTGAGCTCTTCAGTTTTTTCCCTTATTAAACATTTTATTTTTAAAAACCTACTACTGATTTGAATTTGTGATACAGACTTCTTCAAATATTTCATGACATTTTTACAAACCTGACTCATTTTTTTTGTATTGGAAATATCGTGTTTGTTTTATTTCCTTCCATCTAACTGGTCTTTGAAATTAAACTCAATTCATCATCCACGTAACTTCCTTTTGAGAGGAACAAGTGACAGTTGACTCATTGTCAAAAGCGAATGTGGTTTGGAAGTATTCCATGTGAGCGTGGGTGTTTCCATTTGATGATAGTTTGAGGTCGTGTAATTATACTATCACCTTTAAACTGTCTTATCGTTAGGAATAGATCGCTTGGAAACTTTCCCTCTTTCGACATCCATAACGTGTTGCAAATGATTTGGTTCTATGTAACCACCCGTAACAAGTCTGAGTATGAAACTCCATTCCGTAATTGACCTTGAATTTCCAAACTGTCTCGCTATCCGTAGGTATCGAAGAACTCATTTCTTAATTCGATTAACAACTCGCGTGATCATGTAACAAAGAAAAAGTTTGGCCTCCTAGGTGTCTGTCTTAGGGCACGAAATCACACAGGCGATTTATATCTGATCACAGATTTACCGTGGCGGTATCAGCGCTTTAGAACAGACTACAGTCTGAAATTTTTAGGGCAAATAACGGGCACATTTTTAAGTTAGCGTTAAAAATGCATCTACAGGGTATTTCGTATTGCTTTCGACCTGTTATATTTTCAATGACTGAAAAGTAGGAATATTTGGAGATATGCTGTTTTGTAACTAAAGTTTATAAGATTTTATTTGGAAAATATTTTAAAACGCTGGGAAGCATCTACCTATGAAATCCTAGCGCTATATAAGTATTGAATTATTATTATCATCATTATTATTATTATTATAATTATTATTATTATTATTATTATTATTATTATCTATTTGCTTTTAAATTTAATTAGATTTCTGCAAGTTCTGATTTTGGAACACACACACCCTAAGCAAAAAATACAAATCGAATGAGTTGTGAAGAGAACTCACCGGACCCGCCGCAAAACAATTATTTAAACGGGCGGCAGCCAAATGAGGGCTATTTCAGCTAGGTTTGAACCAAGTGGAAGAGGTACTCTTCTTTGTGTCTATACCAGATCGTCGTTAATCAGATTTCATTATCTTCGGGTGAATGTCCCTCGTTATGTTATTCCTATGATATCCAAGCTCGCCTGACTCAAGGACAACTGGCGGAGAATAAATCTTGATACGCCCGTAAAGCAAAACAGTGTGCGAATGACTTTCACTTTCAAAAGTTACTTGCTTGATATTTATCAGCTTCTTCCTGACCACTTTAACTGTGTTAGTTTTCAAATATTGGACGTGCAAACAAAAAGGATCGAGATTAATTCTAAACAGAACGGACGTTGTTAATTGCAGGAGAGTCAAAAACGCAACACTGCTTAGATTCACCTCGCGTCAGCCAAGTTTCAGATAGGAAACAAATTCTTTTCTGCCTATCTCACCGGGATCAATCCAGTACTAGACTTGCCGCTGTTTCCTTCTTTAGACCCATATTATTAACACATGCATTTTGCATTTAGGAAAGTACCCTTACTTAAAATCTACAACAGTGCTCCAAGCAGCAACGGTGAAAAGAAAAAGCTCATGTTTTGCTGGCTTTCGAGGGCTTGCCTAAAGGACAACCTCAACTGCTCTCCACACGAGATCAAATTAATTTCACTTTGGAAAGATTGACGTTAATAAAAGCAAAAGTGAAGTAACAGGGGGGAGGGGTTGATTGGAAAAAGTAAAGTGGAAAGCTGAAGTCGTAGATTAACCAACAAGCACAATTTAATGAATCATATTTGCTTGTGATTTTTAAGCAGGGTTCTTTGAGAGTGATGGAAGCCTGATACAGACATTGTGATATCGTGGCGGATCATCCCCCTCCCCTACTCCCCATTTTCACACTACTTGATTTATTTGTCAATAAAGCCACCAGTAATTCGAGAATATGTGGGCCCTACTTACAATAAAACCTTCAATGAACGTCAGTCACTTTGGTTGCGGGAGCAAGCCGATAAATCTGCATTTGGCATGCGGATTCCTTGATAAGTCTCCTAGTTATCATAACTCAGTTATTCAATAATGAGATGTATCGCAAGTAAACTAAACTGATTTAACACCTGTCACAAAACGCTAGGTTTGAAAATGGATAATCCTAATAACGGTCATTAGTTTGTGGAACAGAGAGATAGGAGAAAATTTAGTTGACACAAAATTTTTTACAGCACGCGTAATGGTTTAAACAAAGCTTTGAATAAGGTTTGAAACTTAAGTGGGAAAGAGTGATACAAACAATCGTCATTATTGTGCTGTAGTTCCGATGCTTACTGTTTGGTAAACGTGTGGCAATAATACCTAAGGATTATGTGTCGTTTAGAGCGCTTATGTGTGCCATATGATTCAATCAGTGTTCAGTATTCTCCACGTATACGCAGTTAATGAACCTTTGTTTTCTCGTATCATGACACTAAATATGTGATGTAACATTTAATAGTGAAAAACAAAAAGAAAAAAAATAATAATGAAAAAAACTGACCCATGACATTTCAGTTTCGCTCGTTTAATTCTGTTGCATCAAGATTATTTGGAAAGTTATTAAATTTCTCAGCGTGTGTATTCCACCTCGCCAACTCTTTAATGAAAACTAGCTCGTCGTTGTAATTGTCTTGGTCTTGAAACATGGTTAATCTAAACTTGAAGCGTAGATCAAACGCATCGATGATTAAGTGCGAAATCCTCGTGCTTACGGTAGACGCACTCGTAGCGAAGTCAGTTCCAGAGTTCGACGCCTTCAGTGAAAAGAAAATGTATGTATAGAATGTTTATGTCGTAGAAAAGGTTCGGGTTAGTCATCGTGACAAAAATCTTGAAAATTAAGTTTGATTAATCGTTTCTCTCACTCAGTAGTGACTTCCAGCGTGGATTACCACGTTTCGACTCGTGCTGCATATTCCTGTGTAGAGTTTTTAGTAAGCGCCCAACCCCTTTACGTCAGTAACCTGACGTAGACAGGAAACAAGTTTGCGTGAGGGATTTTCGATTCGTAACCTATATCAATCTAAGACACTTAGGACCTTAAGGCAGCTTCGGTCTTCTCTAATACGGTAAGAATATTTCATGGCAAAAAAGTGTATATTCCTTTGCTTTGTGCAGTTTCGAACCGGGGTTACGCAGGCATAGATGTATACACATGGAGAAGATGTCAAACGGATGTATTTCATCCAGGAAGAAAATAAGGTCAGAAGAACAGGAATAAGGTTCCTCTTTAAGCAACAAATTTCGAATCTCGCTTTTTCAATATCCATCTATAGATAAGTACAGAAAGGTTAAGGATTAAAGAAATTCGAAATAGTAAACTTAGTTATCTAACATCCAATACAACCCTTTGGAGAAGAAGGGATCTTGTAACACGGTCGAGAGGCGTGGGAAAGAACTGTTTAAGTCAGAGCCTTAAGTGGCGCAAACTCACGCGCAAGCTAAAGTAATTGAAAAAGGGGATGACATTGTTTCAGTTTCAACGAATATTTCGTGTCAAACTTTCAAAATACAATTTAAGAAAGCGTTTGACTGTTTACATATTTTTGATGATGGGTTATCTTGGAAACAAAGAAGTTCTGCGTAATTGCACGTGTTAGCCTTAGAGATATGAACCTCCTGTAAAAAGAGAACTTTGACGCCAGAGGTTTGATCTTTATCTTCCCTTTAAATTCGTTTCTAAGAATTTTACAGAAATATTTGCCCCTCTGTGATAAATTGTTAAACTTGCCTACATATTTTCGTTTTTTGCGATGTGTAAAGAGTTTTCCTTTAGGAAAAGTCTGATTGACTTAAAAAAAAAATGACTCGGATGAGATGAATTATTTTGTCGAAGTCTACATACGACTATTAGTGTGTTTGAAATCTTTGTAGTTAATCTACTCATTCGGTACATTTAAGTTTGATTTTTATAAGACAAGAAGGAATTCCAGTCTTGGAAGTTCATATTCTGTAATGCGTGGAGAAAAGTGAAACACAAGGTGGTTGCGATCTCATTGTTAAACAAAAATATCGTTTCAGAGTCGTTACAGAATCGTTGCAGAAAGTGTCAGGAGTTTCAGACAATAAATTTGATATAGTGCCAGCCAAGTTTAGGAATTTCCAATTATTGTCAAAAAATATCTATTGTTAACCACATTCTCAGCTGTAGATGAGTGCGTAACTTTTGCTTTCGTAAATTGCAAATAAAAAGAATTCAGATGAATATTCTCTTTACTGCACTTGTTTGGGGGAATGCCAAAATGACCTTCCGAGGAGCTCTTTTTATCGCTTGTATTTTAGGACATTACTACTTAATCTCAGGTGAGATTAAACTATTTTTGTTTTGAAAAGGAGTCAAATTACCCGAGAAAAACGTTCACCTGTAAACTCAATTAGTTCACACGTGGGCTGCTCTTGACATGCCCGAGCATGTCCGGATTTATCCTATGAAACAGGGTGATCGTTTAAAATTGGCTCTGTAAAGTAGGCTTTCGTGCTTTAAATAACTTTAATTGATTTTTCCCCAAAATAATTCTTCTGCGGGATCTCCCTGGACTCGGGATAAAGTTTTGTTTTACATCATACCCAAGATCGTAGAAAAGTATGATCGTTCGTCTCACGATGTATTCGCTCCTTTAGTCTTCTGATGGTGATGAGGTCGTTATCTTGAGAAAAACGTTGAGCACCTGATTTTTATAAACTCTATTCAGCCTTCCTTTGAAATAAACCCTCCACCCCTTTCGCTAATCGAAAAAGAATGAAAATCCATAATGTTATAGTGAGAGTGCTGCGAAAATGGTTATATTCTCGTATTATCACACATTTAATCTCTTTCTCATGGAGGAAATGTATACGTTATACGGCGCTTTGTGATTCTGATTGTGACCCTGAATGGGCCCTGGTTAGTCCCCACTCCAGCCACCCTCTTTAGTAAGCCCCCGACTGGAGTACCTAGAAATTAGCCTTGAACATTAGAGCGGTTATGAAATGATTTTACCTCATCATGAAGAGCAACCGCAGCTTTTTTTCTTACGTAACATCTGATCTTCGCACAGCCAGCTCTCTATCCGTTTCGTTTCAATCAATTTCATCTTTGCAGCCCTCTTGCACGCAATTAAAAACTTCCTAGCAATGTTAATCCACATTTAGATGTAATTTCCGAAATAGTGACTCATTTTCATTTAAATGTGACTTGTGCGATTCGGGCTATGTTGGTTTCACACACCGCCATCTGCATCGTGTTCAAGAACACAAAAACTCTTAGTACTCCTCTTCAATTGGCAAGCATTTTTGTGATAAGCAATCTTTGGTTCCAAAGAGTTTTAAAATTGATTTTAGCGTTCTAAAAAAGTGCGTGAACAAATTTGACTCTCTAATCTGCGAAATATTTTTATTAAAGAACTGCCGGAGACCAGCACTCCATGTACAATGTTATTCAGTTTGTGCAAAGGTTTTTGATTAGCTTTAAATTATTTTTTTCTCTTTGTATGTTCTTATTGTCCGTTTACACCTGTAAAACTTTGTTATACTTATTACACGCATATACATGTACTGTTTCATTCTCACCGATCGCTTAAAAATGACTGTAGTATGGTCAAAACATACGAGTTCGAATCCTGTCCGCAGTTGTGTTGTGCTCATGCACCAAACGCTTCCTCAGTGTTCGTGTCTCTCCGCTCAGGAGAGTTTCTTTCAGATAACGTTAGCGTAAAAAAGGTAGACGGAGCTACCTTCAATGGACTGGCGTCCCATCTACTGGGAGCCTGGCTCCTTTATTCTGCGACGGAAACCTGGATTTGCTCCTGTCGTTCGAGACAATGGGCCACAAAGCCTCTTAGACCTGACTATTAGGTCATATTTATGCATAAGACCCCCTTTCAACAGAAACGGGAGACAATTATGTCACTGCGCCTTTTAATAATACGCAAACTATGAGGGATAGGTCAGGTTTCGAGCTCAACTTGCTATTTCATTTTATGTTCCCATCAATCTCTATTGTAATGGAATTCATCAGGCGGAAATAAAGGAAAAATTCGCAATTCACCGGTCACAACGCATATTTGTTTTCTAGACTGGACTTGAAATTTAATGACGACAGTTTTAGACGTATTTTCAGAATGATTAATTCGTACCACAGTGACAGACTAACTTCCATGAGATTTCTTTTGAGCCATAGATTGGGAAAGGAATGCATAAGTGTTTGTTCTGCCTTCATTTGAAGCTATGTGCAATTCATAAGTCTGTCTCAGAAAGCGACTTCGAAACGCTGACAAATAACTAATTGGTACCACAATGGCTCACTTCAATACTACTAGAAGTTTTCTTTAAAGTCTCAGAGTGGGGAAGCAATGTATAAATACAACAAATTTATGTCCCGCCTTCCTTTGAAGTTCCATGCCATTATCAAGTCAACTGATCTCGGAAAGCGACAGCGAAACGCTCAAGTCAATAAAACTCTTAATTTGTATTGTTGCTTTTACCATTTTTTTAATATCAGGTGTTGCTGCTCTAGGGCCTAAGATCTCGGGGGTCGATAAGGCTGTTGTTGCTAGAAAAGGTTCCACTGTAACCTTTTCATGCCTTGCCACGAGGGTAAACCGGCGTAAGACCGTATTCTCCTGGGAATTCAACGGACAAGAACTAAAAAGCAGTAATAGAGTAATAATCGCTAAGCCACACTATTGGACGGCTGAAAGAAAAGGAAACTTTTCTCTAAACATCAAGAATGTTTCAGATAATGATGTAGGTACTTACACCTGCAAAGTCTACAACTTACACGGGGCAAAGATGCTTGAGGCAAAGGAGAATATAGAGCTGTCACTTCAGGAAGAAAGTGAGTTTCAATTGCATCTTTTTTCGTTCTTGTAGCAATAACTGCTGATAGTATAATAGTCTTAGCCTGTGGCCTTTTCTGTATACAGGTGTCTCTGTAATCCTCCCAGTCATTAAGGCACGTCATCCCTACGTAGTGACCAGCGAGGGTTCCAATGTTACTTTGACGTGCGTTGGTCGAAGGGTGAAAGCTCTCGATACCTTAATTACGTGGAAGTTTGAAGGCCAGGAGATAGAAAAAAGCTCAAACAAGAGAGCCGTTGTCAAATTCCTCCCAAAGAGACGAGGGAGTTTTTCATTACATATAACAAATGTTTCGAAGGAAGATGTCGGTAACTACTCATGCGTTGCATCTACAGCCGACTTTGGAAAGTGGATCGTCAAAGAAAGTTTTATTCATTTGTATCTATTTGAGACCGGTGAGTAACTTTTTAACACAATGGTTTTCGTGCCTTCATCTTGACCTTCAAAAGAGAGTCTTGCAATCAAGTCACGTAAAACAAAAGCCCAGTCAGAACGAAGGGAATATCAACAGGAGCTAATGTGAATTCCAAGTACGAAGGGAAATCTTCCAGAAGCGTGCGAAAAAGGAATTGAGGCAAAGCTTCGTTGGTTTTTAGTTTGCATCTAGTTTTTGGAGAGGATGGAGGGGGTGAAAGAAGTGTTGGACCAAATTCGATCTAATCATATTTACTAGGAAAAAACTGTTCTAATTGTAGTATTATTGCGGTTTTAGCCCTGATATGCATTCGCATATTTGTGTATTACCATGATAAATGTTGACATCTATCTCTCTCAATCCCGATTCTGTTTCTCAAAAATGCACCATTAATGTAAAATTTAATGTTCTGGAAACTTTTTTTCATTAATTATCAACTCTAGTGTCGTGGCCCAGAGGAACTTATGGTTTGCCAATGCCAAATAGTGGCTGCCCAACTACGAGTGAGTTCTCATGGTCAGAGGGTTATCATAGGCAAGACACAGAGGAAACAGGCCCACGAAGCAGTTGGTCCAGTCCACTTCACTTGAAAGGAGATAAGACTCCTACCCAGATTACTCAGCATTTCTGTGTAAAGACAAATATAGTTGGGGGAAGACTTTGGCCATCCGGGCAATATTGTATATACAGAAAGGGAACGTGCCCAAATGGTAAGGTGTAGAGGTTGTGATTTTAAGTTTTTCACCCTAGTGAGCGACCGTATGTGCGCTTACCCTCCTCCTTTGTAGTCCATGAACCTTGTGCTGTTTTGCGCGAAAAGGTTGCTGGTTCTCATTCTTTTTCTCTTGGTGTTTTTCTTTGTGTTATGTGGTCTCACTCCTCCGAAAATTGTGTATTTCGATCGGTTTCCAGCCTGGAAAAGGGTCTTTAAGAACTTGGTTCTGATGTCAACTGTGATGATGATGGGATTGAATCCCGGACCAAAAAAGGCATATGAATACTAAGATGAGACAATCAAAATACATACAACCGAGTGAATGGTTTCAAGGTAGTATTATCTTGTTTACGACAGGGTTTCATGAAGGAGAGATCAAATGGGACGACGAGGACACGAAAAACGACAACATGGCTGATGGCGTTTTACCTGACGGTGAATACAGCAAGGACACTATTTTGCGTTTCTGCTGTCGATCAGATGGGTCAGCGGAAAACCCTATCGAACTGCCCATTCGCGAGCCTTTTTTCCTCTTAAAGCACTCAAACCGTTGCGAGGCAGTTTTGGGCATGCGTGTTACAGAAGAGTGGTTATTCTGGGACTGTGAAGACCGAGAAAACAAAAATTCATACCATGGAGAGATACCAGCGTCTTTTATTACGAAGGACGTCAAACTACATTACTGTTACTACGAAAAACAATGATAAACAGTATGCGTTGCTTTTTTTAATGAAATCTTTGCCTAAAGGCTCAGCCTACTTTATTGAGTTTTTATTGCTATATTTTTTTTGCACCTTCATACACTCACACATTTAAGTAACAAAAGCCTCGTTAATTGACCCGAGTTTCCTTTTTTCCCGCGCTTGGCCTCATCAGATGAATCTAGAATAAATCTCCAGCTAGTTTCGACTATCGTGTTTAGACTCTTTCTTTTTTTACCCAATGTAGAATGGCAATTAATGTGGAGGGCTAAACTTGCACTGTCAGCACAATTTTCCTTTCACCAATCGATGTGTCGAAAATAGCACAGATGGCACAAATTGCGTCTGTTATTAATGGTGGTGCCTCAGTAATGGACTGGACTTCCACAGATGTATACTTAGTTTTGTGAGACGTAAATTGAAAAATTTCCTTTAATGCAATACTAAACACGCAAATCAATTTTTTTAATTATCATAATTAACGTAAAAATGTTCCTTTGACCCGAAGATAGCAGATGCTAATCGAGGCGAGTCAATTTTATACATAACTAAATTAAATTTAACTTAATTAAATTGTACTGGAAATAATACATTAAAAAACATTAAAGGATACCAAAGTAAAGGAAAATGAAACACATTCATTGTAAAAACAGTAATTAAAGACTCTGAGTTTCTCAATTTAGTCAGCACACTCACCCTTTTTTCAATTGATGTGTCGCAAATAGCACAGATGGCACAAATTGAGTAATTGTCGATGGTAGTGCCTCATAATGAAGTGAAATACTCGCTCCAGGCCCCGGTTGTTCAAAGGTTGGATAACGCTTTCTACTGGATAAATCGCAATCTGGTGGATAGCGGATTTACACCAAGATTTGTGGGAGGCAACTTGAAAAACATTTCTTATAAGCAATATTAAATTTATGTAAATATTAAACACTTAATTTCATTAATTTTTTATCATATTTAACATAAAAGATATTTCTTTGACTTGCAGATAGCAGATGTTTATCAGGGCGGGTCAATTTTATAGATAACTAAATTAAATTAATATAATTATACTGAAAATAATTCAGAAATGAAGGAATACTATGCATAAAGAGACATTAAAAGGATACCCGAGCAAAGAAAAAGTAAAATGAAAGAAATTCATTTTTAAAGAGATAAAGACCTTAAGTTTCTTAGTATAGTAACAATATTGTAGAACTGCTTCAATTTGTGTTTGTCATGCTCAATATAGGCATCTTTAGTCTTAGAGAAAAACTCTTTTGTTTCTTTTTGAAGGATTTCTTAAATAATTTTGATTTTCATTAGGTGTCTCCTTCCAGATTCTGACACCAATACGCGAAAAGGACTTGCTTTGCATTTTAAGCCTAGATGACTTAGCGTTAAAGAGTTGTGATGTTGATGAGCGAGTAGTATGGGAATGGATGTTTGACCTTCTCGTAAAAATTTTCATGACGCTAAAAGGAAGACTGTCATCACGAACATCGAGCAATAGTTTACATACAACATCATAATGTAAGAGAGTGATAGATAGCTGGAATTTTTCATTTACAAATGAGGGGATAGCATGTTCTTTTCTGTCAGTAAAGTAGATTAAGCGTAATACTCCGTTTTGGAGAACAACAACTTTGTTTAGATATTTTTTACTTGCCTTTCCCATAAAAAAAGAGCTCCTAAGTTAAATAAGGTAAAATTAAGGATTTATTATATATTTGTGAGGATAGATGATAAAATAGTATCTCAGCTTGCAATCATTCCTACGGTCTTACTAATTTTAGTGATAACACAGTCAAAGTTGTTTTTCGAGCAAGAAAGTTTTTTAATTTCAAAACACATAATTGTTTCATGTAGCTCTTATGCTCTTTGATAACTCTTCTACTTGTTTCATTAACAAATATACCTATTTGTGGAAGGTAATGGTCTTCTTTTGTCGATAGTAAAAGAAGCAATAAGAGAATTTCTACGCGAAGCAAACTGTTGCATTCACAGGCCAAATATAATTTACACCTCTTCCGCAGAATTATTGATATTGGTTGCGAAGAAAGCATTTGTGAGGGGAGACAGACAGAAACGAGTACGAAGAAAGGAGAGGCATTACATATATCTTATTAACCAAGCGTGAGGGCCGTACCGGGAGAATATCGGCCTGAGGTCTTGAAAGTACGGACCTCGCTGCGCTCGGTCCGGACAAAAAAGACCGAGGGCCGATATTCTTCCAGTACGGTCCCGAGCAAGCTTGGTCAATAAGAGATTTATTATACGACTGAAGTTCAAAGGGACACAAGTGCAGTATCATTCAGGACCATTCGGGACGGTGCCCGGTCCAATACTTAGAGAATATTGGACCGGCAATAGAGCATTTTGATTGGTTGATTTTAGTTAGTGGCCCTCCGACTGCCCGAGTCGTGTAATAAAAAAATCTTACCATGAAAAGCAGCGGCAGAGGTGTTTATATACTTGTACTTACAGGGAAACCTCTCGACGCGCGTAACAATTGCTTTAAATAAGCTAGGTGGCGTCTGCTTGTTTGACACTAACAAGTGATCTATAGAAATACCTACGTACAGCTGTACAGAGAACGGCTGCTTACGAATGATTCGTTTTGAAAATCATCGCGCATATTGTACTCAACAACTTAAAGACTCTACTTTTCTAGCCTTGCCGTTGTTCGTTGTTCAGAGGTCTAACCGGGTCATAGCCATTTCTGGATACTTAATGACGTCACCACTATGGGTGTCACCTCGAGGAAACCCATTCATTACTTTATTCGAGCCCTAGCGACTTTGTTCCCAGGCCATATCCCATGAAACTTTGCAAAATTACAGAAGACAAGATATTACACACATTGAGCAACGAATTGATGGCGGTTGCGATGACGAGACAGAAAAATTCAGATGAAAAGTCGGGTGGAGGTGCTTGTTGCGAAGCGCTCGATTGAAGAGTAACCTCTCTTTAGTTGAGATTTTCAGGTATATAACATTTTTTTTGATTCCTGAAAAAAATATTTTTTAAAACTAGAATAAATTTGCTTCCAATCTGTCTAAATTTCAATCGAGTGCATGAGGTTTTTGTTCGAGTGCACTGATGTTGAAAGTCTGTTAGTTTGCAAACTAATAGGCGGATTCCCTTTGTCTAGATCCATCGGAGTATCGTGTAAACCATAAATTTTAACCATACGTTGTGGTCGGGCAATTTTGCATAAAATGACAATTATTTATTCGACCTTATAATAATAATAATAATAATAATAATTATTTATTGGACCTTATAAAGCTTACATTGTGAATTTCAGATCAGGGTAACAGCATGGATGAACTCATTTCATATCTCGAGACACTGTCGTCTTTGTGGCACAAATCTTCCGCGGATTAGGGTCAGTGCTGCAAACAAAGAAGCTTTTAAATTAGAGCTCTGGAAGAAATTTTTAAATCAATGTCGATCTTGACAGCAGAGAGATTCATCCATCCTCAATCTGTTCGGGATGCAAGTGATTTCTCTGTAGAGTTCGCACAGTTTCCGATCTAGAGGAAACTGCCAAAAAAAAAAAAAGGAATAATTATATGAAATGAAAATCGTGTGCCCTCTATTCCTGTCAGGTATCGCATCCGGAAAATTTGCGCTAAGAGCGGTATGATGATGGAAATAACGAAATCACACTGGTGAAAAGCCTTGCCGAAGTGTCTCTATAGACCACTTTCATAAACAGCTGCCGGATTAATATTCTTTTCTTTAAATTGAAATTAGCCTTACTGGCCTCGTTCTCCAGTACATAATTCAAAAGAAACATTATCTCAAGCGAGGCCAGAAGGGCTACTTTAGATTTAAACAAAAGAATATTTATACGGCAGCCATTTATGAAAGTGGTCTATTGAAAACATTCCGGAAACAAAGGTTGCAATTTAACTACACAGACTGATGAGAGTGAAATTTTCGTCTACAAGCACGCGCGAGAGAGGAACTTTGTCTGTAATAGCAAAACTCGTTTAAAAACACTGCACGTGCTCAGTTTCACATTTTTCGGTGATAGACCTGTACAAAATTTCCATACAGGGTGTTCAAATCAAAGGGTAAGTGTAAAGGATATATTATTGCTGACTTAAAGCCATAGGACCGAATTTATAGTGTTCCGAGATCTAGATTCTCCCGCGAATCGATCAATAGCGCAAAATACCTTTTATGATTCATTTGCATATAGTTCAATCTTGTGTATTCGTCTTAAAATCGATTGTGACTACTATCTTTTATTTTATCCCACTCGTGTTTATTGGCGTTTATTTTCCAGATATCATTATTTTAAGGTTAAAGCTCCACGTGGAACACCGCTTATAATTCAAAGTTAAGACGACAACACGTAGGAGCCGCAAGCATCGGCTTGTCTTCTTCCATGAAGAATCGAACGCATTCCAGAGGCTCGACGAGAAGTCCAGATATTCAGCAAATCGCAGAGAAAGACATACACTTTAGAAGATGTCAAAGGACAGCAGATCGGCAGGGTAAGTTACTGTTTTCTTGCCTTATTGTTGCTGTTTTGTAAAGGCTTGTTGGACTGAATATTGATACATGCCTATTTAAAAATCGGAGAGAAGCAGTATATTGTCTTTCCTCGAGAGAGAAATAAAATTATCCCGGTTCCACGATGTCACATCTCTCTCGTCCCTATTGTTATCAGTGCGCGTTATTTGGTTCAACCTTATATAATCGGTTTTATTGTAACCCAAAATAGGGAAAACAATGGACAACCAACAGTAACATCCAAGCTGGCAGAGGAGCTTTGATTCCTAGAAGGACCAAAGCGTTACAAAGAATTTGTGCTGGAAAGAATCTACTGTACTCTTCCAGAATGCGAGGATGTAGAGGGCATGCATTTTGAATGTTTGAAATAAATGAATCGTTTTAATGATATCTTACGTCCAGTCCTTACTAGCGAATTCTGTTTCGGTTTACTACCACATTACAACATGGCCGCCACAAAAAAAGGAAAAGCTCAACTTCTTCTTGAGCTCAACTTCTTCTTGCTGCCAGTACCTCTCGGCCAAATTTGCTTTGTTTTGATTTTGATCTCACCCAATCACAAAGCTCGAAACCGATATCCAGAAATGGTTATGGCCCGAACTGTACTCTAATTAGTTCAGTCTTTGATGGATCTAACTGTGAACATTCGTCTCCATTCGGTAGAGTTGTTATATTTGGGGCAGCGTAGGTTTATATTGCTGCAACGGTATTTCTGGAGTGAACATCAGAATTCAGTTGAAGCAGAGATTTCAGGTATTCTGGTATTTTATCGAGTGTTCTCTTGAGAATGAATGTGCATTTGTTGACGTACACCTCTTGATAGAAGGGAAGCCAATTCAACGTGTTGAACAAAGGCAATGTGCGTGAGCGTGGTTCTGCGTCTAAGACGATCATTGAAGCTCTCTTTTGCAGTCTAAGAATGTTGTTTAGGTTTTCTTTAGATGTTGGTGTCCAAATGTTAGCGCCATATAAGAGAGTCGGTTTGATAATAGCATTGAAATATATTTCCTTATGGTCACTCTTTAGATATGGACTGATATATTTGAGGAGACCAACTCTTTTTGATACCTTTTGAGCGAGAGCAGTACAGTGATTTTCGAAAGTTAAGTCATCATCAATCTCTACCACGAGAAATTTATGTGATCTTACTCTTTCAATGTGTGAATCATTCAAGGCAATAGACAAATTGCTATCTAGATGTTGATCTTGATTCAAACGTTTTCTCGATCGCTTCCCGATGACAAGCATAGATTTGATTTTCTTTTCATTAATTACCATTTTGTTCATATTTTCCCAATCCTTTCACCTTAAGTAAATATTCACAGAGACGCAGAGATGGATCTAGGGGAGGGGCTCAGGGGGCCCGGGTCCCCTCTTATTTTGGGTAAAAGATAAACGCGGGGGGGGGAGAAAAGCCGGCGGCGCGCATACACACACAAAACTGCCCCCTCACCCCCTTAGCTTAAGGTCTGGATCCGCCACTGATGATATCTACCGGTTCATAGTTCTCCCCAGCTTTGAGAAAACCCCTCTTGATGTAGCACTTTAAACTTTTGATTCGTTCTTGTTTTGAGAGTGAAAAGGTCGTCACTGATTAGTTTTTTCATCTAAAAATTTTGTCTCATAGGATTACATGAAGACCAACTGCCGATTGATCACCTGCGGAATTGAGCTTTGTCCAGTTCAAGGTTGAAACGCGACTATTCTTGCGATACTTTTGGAGTAATTATACCCCATGGAGTCGCACTGGATCATATGAAATCCTGCCCAGTCCCAATCGTGACCCAAATGAGCCATTGATAGAGCAGTCGGATAAAATATCAATATAGAGGGTCCAAAAAATTGCTTTCGAATTTATGATATCGACCTTCGTTGCATAATGGACCAACTGGATAGTAAACTATCTTATCTGTAATATCGATATTTATAGCTGTTGTTTTAAAAAACAATATGTCCTATCATTCGATTGGGAGAAGAAAATTAATGTCACTTGTTGTCAAAATGCAAAATACGCTACAGCATGCACGAGGGGGAAACATCGGTAGGATTCCCTGACGAAGTCATCAACAAGCTCACTTCAAGCCGAAAAAAAGTAACGATATGAAACTGCTTTTTATTCTCAGCGCAAACATTACTATTCTAATGGGTTTTACTTGGATTTAACTTTGGAAACGAAATGTTAACTTGCTTTTAAACAGATTTTTGAATGGCTTGGAAAGTTCTTCCCCTGTGAGACTTCTTTTTCCTATTAATATGCTAATGTAAAGTTGATTAAATTTCTTTAGGTTTAGAAATTACAAAAGAATCAGTATACTTACTTGACAACACCATGATTGTTTGAGTATCATCTGTCCACATCCTCTTACCGGATAATTCAGTTTTTCGGTGATGAAAAATAAATTTCTAAAGATAATCTTGAAATGTTAGTATTTGCTTTGCGCCTTTTACCGCCTGAGTGAAAAAAGGCTTCACACGGACAGCTTCTTCTCCCATCTTATGCATGTGGTTGTCTTAATAATGTTTATGAAGTGTTCAAGGACATCAAGAAAGCTAAAAAGAACAGCTTGAAATAATTACCTTTCTTTTACAGTGTTGTTATCTCATCTGACTATGAGATGAGAAAAATTTTGAAAACTGGCAACAAGAGAATCTGAAAGATCAAATGTGCCAACTGATTTCATCCATAACTAAGCCTTTTTGCTAAAGTTCATCTCAGCTTAATAAATGCGTTATTAGACCCTCTTTCTTTCTTTCTTGTAAGGGTGATAAACAATGAAAAATATAAATTTTCTCGACAAATCGTTGACGCAGAATCAGTCATTTTCAGCGCGCGCGTTTGGGTATCTAGTCTGACTAATCTCACTTGGCAAGAAGAAATTTTTTTTAAAAGTAGCTTAGAAAGTGTATTTTTGGTTGTATAGTGCTCCATTGAAATTTATTGTCTCTCTACACGAGCCAAGACACCAATAGAAGTTTAACAATGTATAACAAAAGCCCAAGGTTGGTCTGCACGGACTAGATAGAAAATACCGTTTTCTCAGCTGGGTTTAAAGCTGAACAAACCACTTTTAAATCAATAACGGAAATTTTCAAAGCAAATGCAGTATGCTCATGAAAAATTTCAGTTCACAATACACTTCTCTCATAAGAAAAAACTCAAATTTTTAAAGACCAAAAGGTAGGTGTAAACGATGTTTTTAACGGAAACTTCTGTTAATAACACAGCTGCATATTTTATTTTGCAATTTGTAGCTGTCGAAAAGCTAGTTAAAGTGGCGTCCCTATTCAAGTTTAATTTTGGGCCAAGCATTCGCGCAAAGCGCATCGATGATTTTACAAATAGGTGTTTTACAAGAAACGTTGAATCAATATTCTATTCAGATATGGCATATATCCACAATAACTTTCGATGTGATCGAAGGCTTCATATCTTGGGAAAAAAATTTGTTTTTTAATAATTGCAATGTTTATCTTTTCGAGCACTTTTTATACAGAGCGCAAATGTCATCAGAATTTGAAAATTGTCAGTGTTGCATTCAAACGGACTTTCATAACATCGCAATGGTGGTGATATATTGAAAACTAAACTGAACTGGAAAAATATGTGGAATACTCTACGATTTAGCATCTTTCTTGGTCTCCGAGACTTCGATTTCGGCAATCTTATGAAATTTTTCAAGATCATAGACGACAGAAAAAGGATTTGCAAGATGAGAAATGTAATACATTCATTTTGAAAATGAGGTGGAAAAAATGGGTACATTCTTAAAAACATGTCCCAAAACTTAAAACATATCTCCCTAAACTTTTGTGTGGCGTTCGGTTTGAGAAATTGATGTTTAACAGTATTAATGTGGCGTTCAGAAAAAATAATATCAGAAAAACTGTTCACCAGCCGTGAAAATAGAAGCATGTCGGAATCTTAAAAAAAAATCATTTAAAAAAAACGTCATGGCGCCAACAATAGTAAAAAGAGTGAGGCCACTGGGGTTTACAAAAGAATGTTTCCTTACGCGAGAACCCTTTTTTTTTTTTTTTATAAAATCAATGTCATCCAAATCCAGGTTTAACATGGTGGTTAAGATTAATTAAATAGTCGAACATTAAGAATTTTAAAGTTATCAGGGCAGAAATTCACATTGGTTTTCATAATTCATAGCATTTTTGCAACTTTAATAATTTAGCAAGCATAGTTCTCTAAATTTATATCGTCAGTGATTGATGAAAATTAAGATTATGAAACCAAATGCGTGGCGAATGAACCGAACGTTTTCCGTCCCCTTAGGATTTATATAAAGGCTGATTTTCATTAACGACGCAAGCACAAGTGCAAGCTTAAACACAAGTACACTAGCTCTCATTTCACCGTGAGAACGGCCTTGACACAAGCGAAAGCATAAGCACAAAGATCAACAATCTTGTACTAGTGATTGACTACGTTCGTTTTCATTTGGCACATTTACTTTTGCACTCTCCGCATGAGCCCTTTTATCCTATGACGAGAGTGCAATTTTTGTGTTCTTCGAAAAATTTAATAGTGCCCGTTTCTTTTAAATTGCACCCGAAACTTGGCTTATTTTGCGAAGTTACATTTAATTTTTTTTCTCTCAATTCGAACTGTCTCCACCGGTTGGGATTGAATATCCTGCCCTCAACTATTAGTATGCATAACATTTCCCATGTACATGATTTCATATAAATATCGACTTATCTGTTTGATGTTATTACAGTTTTTGATCGCAGAGGTCTAATTTCAAAAACAATTTCAGATTAATTGGAAATTTCGCCAAGCAGTCAAAACGGTGGTAATGGAAGTACTACTTTCACTAAATACCCTTTTCACACCAAATCTAGAACACATTCTAAGCTGTTGTTCCAAACACGGTTTTTATTTCCTTTAAGTTGCTTAAACTGATGTCTTCTATTTTAAAAATTTAGTACAATGAAAAACTCTAGGCAAATTATAGTTTTTCAGTTTTCCAGTGCTGACTTTTATTCAGTTCAACTTCATTTAACTAAACATACTTTTTTTTCTAAATGGGGGCATAAGATTGCTATAATGAATTGCCTTTGTCAACTATTTGAAATGTTATCCAAAAGAGTCTCAGAGTAAAACGTTGATCACTTATGTCTCTCTCTTTTTCCTTTCTTTTAAGTAACAGTGACGCAAATCCGTCGAAAGAGTTGATCAACTGCTAAAAATAAAACAGTCAGAGGTCTTTTGGTCAAGTTTTCGTAGAGCGAGGTCAACCAGTTTGAATTCGTTTGGTAACGTTCAGACTTTGGTTTGAAAGACCGTGCTAAGCCACAAGAAACAGGATCAAATACGTAAAGAGTCAACGACACCATGAACCCTGCGTATCTTTTCAACAACTTCAGTGAAAACGCAACTTCTCAAGAACCAAACAGCACACGGGGCATGCTAAAGCTACATGAAAATTATCTCCCTCTCGTGCTGTCGGGCGTTTTATCCTGCCTTATAATCGTAACAAATTCTGTACTGATCGCTTTGGTGTGCAGAAACGAGCAACTCCAAACAGTGACAAACTTATGCTTAGCTCGTTTAGCGCTTTCTGATCTACTCTCAGGACTTGTCGCGATTCCTTTGATATTTGCCAGCAATCTCATTGTGTCAGACGGATTTAGCTTCTGTATTGCAATGGATCTGGCCTCCAGATTTATTGCCATTTCGACAATATTACATCTTCTTGTCGTGACGTTTGAACGATACGTGATGATCATCTACCCCATGAAATACTATAGGATCGTGAGCAAACAACGAATGGGGGTCTTGATGGTATTTGTTTGGACCTTCTCTTTGGCTGTCTCGCTTCTACAACTGATTTGGATCAGCCTCGGGTCGACACAAACATCCAATGAACTTTACAGTGATGTGATTTACAGCTACAGTTGTTTTGTGGGGCTTGTTGCTCTTCCCTTATTACTCCTCGCAGCTGCTTATGGACACATTTTCTTGGTGCTGCGTGGGCAACTGCGAAAAATTCGCCGACAGTTGTCTCATATTCGGAATTCGAGGGGAGCCCGGCAAAAACGGGGACAAAAACGCGCCGTGACCAATCTTGGCTCAATGATTTTCGGCTTTATTTTGGGTTGGTTTTCGTACTTCCTTAGCTCGATTTTTCATGACGAGAATATAGTGATACACTTTCCACCAGCCGTTAATATTCTGCTTCTTTTTATGAGATTTGGAACTTCCCTTGTCAATCCTCTGTTGTACACTTTGTTTAAAGGGGATTTTAAAAATGTTTTAAAATTAATCTTTTGAGGTGAACAGAATCATTTTGACAAAATTCCTTTGAGTACCAAATAAAGCCGATAGGGCGACGATATCTGATTAACAGCAACTACTGTAGACTTAGTAAGAACCTCTTTTACGATAAGAGTTAGGATCTGACAGTCACCCTGCCCTCTTCTTCAAATTTTTATCTATATCATACCACAGAGTAATTCACAAAGGCTGTCTAATCATTGTGAATGTGCATAAGAAGGTCTCAATTGATGTAGGAAAAAAGAATGTAAAAGGGACTTCCAGTTTGAGAGAAAGAGTTGTATAGTAATGGATAATTTTTTTAATAAATGCGAGAGAACAATGGAACTCTATGAAAAATGCTATCCTCCTGTTCATTAAAAGCACAATTTTCTTTACTCTGATTTGTTATCGTAGTGAGTTGTTTGACAAGATCAAATCGTAATCAAAGGAAAAATCGTAAGGATGGGACGCGTAAGAGTTATTCGAAAACAACATGGTTTAGGATGCTGTTTTGTTAAAAAAAATACAAATATATATATATGTAACTGCAGGCAGTACTGTTTCGGCCTTCTGGGCCTCATCAGTGCAGTTTTTTTTTTTATGTTTAAGGCGGACGGCCAGGCTCCCGTGAGGGCGGTGCAATGCCTGCCGACCTAAATGTCTAATCCAAACCCGCCGCCAGAGTGCAAGGGCTTGAGGGTTGGGACCGCCATAAACGGAGGGCCCACCAGGACGCCAAACTCGCTGGGGGATCGAACCCCACCTCCCAGGTTAATCACACACTTTCAAAGATTAAACTCCCATGCTCAGGTTAGTGATAATGGTTAGTCAAAGCACCAAAATACCACACTCACGCATACCCGCTGACACACTTACCTACCACAGTAGGGACAAAAGCAAACAAAAACATGGACAAAACATGAATAGAACAGAACCACTGTGCAGTACACCAATGAAGGAGACCCAGCACAAGTGGCTACATAACAGACACAACAGGACTGAAACGGAACAAAACCCCTGTGCAGTACACCAATGAAGGAGACCCAGCACAAAAGGCAACATGACGGACACAGGAACACACGGGGGAGAAGGGGGAGAACTAAAGATTGAAGACCAGAGAGTTGCCTGAGACAGAAGCAATAACGCCACTAGCGCACCACTGTCTGTGGAAGAAGCGACGACGTCTGCTAGATTTGCACCGCCTGAAGGCTAGAGGTAGATAAAACTTCAAGCGGGCTTTAATGGACGCAATCACCGCAACGGCACCAGGACGAACATTACGGAACCGGTAATCGTTCCTACACAACCAAATACAGTACTTAGAAACATTAACAAGGTAGACGAAACCCCAAGGGACAGAGATCAATTCACTCGTCTTAAACCCGAAAAGAACATGACGTAAAAGAATGACAGGACTCATAGGGGAGAAAACGAACAACAAAGACTGGACCCAGGAGAGAACACTCTGAGCAAGCGGACAATAGTAAAACAGATGCTCAAGTGACTCAACCTGGGGACCGCAAAAACAGGACGGAGAAACCGACAAACCAAAAAGAGAGAGACGCCGAGCGGTGTACAGAACACCATGCGCAATCTTCCAGTTAAGGTCGGTGACACGACGATCCAGGTCGAACATAGACAGGGTACGCCACGTGGCAGGCCAATCAAGATTAGGGAATTGAAGTTCATACTTGTACACACAACGGGGCTGGACCATGTTCTCAGAAAGGAGATGCAAATAGCATGACTTAGAAGACATGCTGACAACAGGGGAACAGACCAAAGGAGACGAAGAAGCATAAACAAGGCAATCCCTGGACGTGGCAAAAGACCCATCAAGTTTCCGCCACGCTAGGATCAGAGACTGGTAGAATGGTGGCAAGGCTCTAGAGTCAACAGAAAAAGGGCGGGAAAACGCAACGAGAGGAGAGACACCAAGGACAGACTGAAACCAAAACGACATCAGTGAGACCCAACTGGAGGGAGAGGAGGCAAACCTCCTCACCCATTGACCCAGAAGAGCCCACACCTTGAAGCGAACACTGACCACTGAAAAACCACCAAAAAGAGCTGGCTGCACTACTGCAGCGCGGGCGACGAGCTCCCGCTTGCCAGACCAAAAGAATGAAAACACAAGTCGAGTAAGCTCCGTCTCCACCCAAGCCGGCATGTGGATGAGTGACGCCACATACCAGACCCGGGAGAGGGCGAGAGCATTAATAACG
Source organism: Stylophora pistillata (assembly GCF_964205215.1). NCBI lineage: Eukaryota > Metazoa > Cnidaria > Anthozoa > Scleractinia > Pocilloporidae > Stylophora > Stylophora pistillata. Next base: position 21,360,569 of record NC_142530.1, read on the forward strand.
AGAGCCTTGCCGCGAAAGGTCAGAACACGTGAACGCCAGGATTTGAGAACATGGTCCACCGCAGAAATGCGCGGGCGCCAATTATCCTCTTCCAGGTTACCAGGACCGATAAACACTCCAAGGACCTTGAGTTTCGAAGGTGTCCAATCGAAAGGGACGGGGGAGTCCGTGCGGCCCCGCCAGCCGCCCAACCAAAGGCCCTTGGACTTTCCGAAATTGATCTTTGACCCGGACGCCCGCTCATACTGATGATAAACTTCCAGAGCAGCTTCGATCCCATCGTCGGATGTTAAAATTAACGACGTGTCGTCAGCATACTGAGATATGGGGGATAGTGGGGGACACCCCGGGAGGGAAAGGCCAACGATACGGGGGTTGGAGCGAATACTACAGGCAAGGACCTCCGAAACCAAAACGTACAGTAGAGGAGACAGGGGACACCCCTGCCGGACACCTCGCGAGAGACCGAAAAACGGTGTCAGATGACCATTTACATTAATGGCACTTTGGACCTGCCTGTAGAACAAGTCTACCCAAGCAATGAATTGGGGGCCGAAACCCATGGTGACAAGGGTAGATCGCAAAAAGCCCCAATCCACCCGGTCGAAGGCCTTTTCTTGGTCGAGGGATAAGATTGCAACCGCGGTGCCCGTAGACTCAGCATAACTCACAACATCACGGAGAAAGGTGACATTCTCCCCTATGAACCGACCCGGCACTCCACACGTCTGGTCCCGGTGCACGACCAGGTGAATGACACGGAGGAGCCGGCCAGCAATGGTTCGTGATGCCAGTTTATAGTCGACATTCAACAGCGAAATGGGACGCCAATTCTTTGGATCAAGACGATCCCCCTTTTTAAAAGACAACGAGATCACACCTCTACGCTGAGAGAGAGAGACAAAGAACCGGAGGAAAAACAGTCGTTAAGAACAGCTACGAGATCAGCACCGACTACGTCCCAGAAACGAAGATAGAACTCCGCTGGAAGGCCATCCAGTCCAGGAGCCTTGTTCCGCTTCATGCCCTTGAGAGCCTCATAGACCTCGAGGGGGGTGAGGAGGCCTTCACAACTATCAGCCCGATCTCGCGGAAGGACAGAAGACAGATTACCCAAAAGAGAAGATTGGATCAAAGTGTCAGTAGGAGAAGCCGTATATAAGTCGGAATAGAAAGAGCCGAGAGTGGCACACAAAGCAACAGAAGAAGAAACAATAGAGCCACCGGGCTCTCTCAGCGCAGAGATGCGGCGGTCGGGAGACCGCTTCTTTTCCAGGCGGAAGAAATAGGCCGAGGAGGACTCACCCTCCTCGACCCACTTAACTCTTGATCGCACTTGAGCACCCTTGGCAACGTAGGTGTCCATAGCTGCCAGATCCGCCAGCGCAGATCGGTAAGGGCCCGCGCAGGAGGTCATGCTAGCATCCAGCTTGGCCCGAAGATGATCGATCAAGCGAACGAGGGCAGCCCTCGATGCAGTTGTTTGAGATGACTTTTTGCGACAGTACCTGATGGTAAGGCCTTTTATCCGACCTTTCCCGCGGTCCCACCATTTGGCGAGAGAGGGGAAGCCAGGAAGGGTACGACGCCACGAAATCCACTCTTCCCTAACGAGCTGGCAATATTCCGGGTCATCTAACATGGATATGTTCAGTTTCCAGTAGCCTGGCCCAGGTGGGACGACGTCGGGAACAGAGACAGACAGCACTACTGCACTGTGGTCCGAAAAGGGGCAGCAGTACATAGCGCAAGAGGACACCGATGGGAGCCAGGCAAAGGGCACCCCAAACAGATCAATGCGCGACGCCAAACTGCCATCCCACCTGGTCCAGGTGAAACCCGAGGAGGAGGGATGGAGGTAACGCCACACATCCATAACACAACATGCCTCGAAAAGCTGGGCCAGCGAAGAAGAACTGTCTCTGTATGAACTTGCAGGTTCAGAACCACGCCGGTACAGGGGCTCGGTCAAAGACGGCGTTGAAATCCCCAGTAAGCACAGTAGGGACAGATGGATCGACTTTTGAATGGAGGTCATCAAGGAATTTATTCCGCGCAGGGTTGCAGTTAGGGGCATAGACACAGACCACACGGAAGACTTTGCCAAAGAGAGAGAATTCACATTGCAGATAACGACCATCGGCAGACCAGGAGTTTAGAAGAGATAAAGAAGAACGATAGAGAATAACACAACCACACGAGTGAACAGAACCAGGAGCCAACACAGACGAAAAGCCGGACGATGAAAACCACAAAGAACACTCAGCCAGAGTGACACAATGAGTTTCTTGCAGGCAGACAACATCAACCTTCACGGGGAGGGAACGCAACCACTGCAGAAAGCCAAACCTTTTAGACTGGTCCCGCAGACCATTACAGTTTAAGGTAAGGATGGAAAGAGCCATCACTGCGCACAAAAGGGAAGCCATCATGCTTAGGTCTTCTTCTTACCGCCCGAGGACCTCTTGCCAGCCTTACCCAATGCTGCTGCAGATGGTTTTGCAAGCTTCTTACGCCGGGACAAAGCCGACGTAGCCGGAGGTTCTGGATCCGGGTCTTGGGGGGTTGACTCAGAACCAGCGTCCGATGCAGGCCTCTTACGAGTAGCCATGGCCGGAGCTGTATCCATTTCGGAAAGCTCGTCGGCCAGGGCCAAAGAGCTAACATTATTCTTACTGGTACCTTTACCACTAGTAGAGCCTTTTTTGGCATTCTTATCCTCTTTACTATTTACTTTAGCAGGGACCACACTTGCAGTTTCCCCTTTACTAGATAAATTATCAGTAGCGCTACCGTGATTAACGTTAACTACACTAATTGAATTAGGGGCACTGTCAGTACCACCATTTACTTCATTACTAGACACTAGTTCACTATCATTATTTTCAGTTGACCCAGAAGGGGTCTTACCCGAGGCATCTGCCCCTCTAGTTTGCTCATCATTCGGAGCCTCACTATTTCCTTTACAATTACTGACATTACTCTCTGACCCAGTCCGAGGAGAAAGATCAGTATTAGCGCTGGCATTGGTTAGATACTCAGCGAGCTCAACCTCTTGTGGGGCACTATCAGCAAGTTGTCTAACAAAACTATTAGCTGCAACAGACAGCATTTGGACTGCCTGGGTAGCATAAGCCTCATCCTCAAAGAGAGGAGCACCCGACACCGAGGCCTGGGTACTAGCCGCTATCCCATCGGCCACAGGGTCACCACTGGCCGGGGGGACGACAGGAATCTGTGCCTGTACCAGTTGGCCGCTGGAGTCCAAAACAGGGGTGCCCAATTCCATGCCTGACACCTGGGAGGCCGCTTCACCCACCAAGGGTTCGGCTTCACTATCACCATCGACAGCGTCTTCGCACTCGATATCACCAGCCGCCTCAGCAGCATCGCCCTCATCAATGTCACCCCCATCATCGCCAGCCTCTTCCTCCCCACCAGCGCTACCAACCGGGGCCCCAGGGGCCACCGGGGGGGCCTGGGGAAGGATCCATGCAGATGTACACTCCCTAGCAGAATGCCCCGCCTTGTGGCAGCGGCGGCACTTACCCTTATCAGGGCACTGTTTTGCCGCGTGTCCAACTTGTCTACAAATATCGCATCGCAAAGGCTGGTCACGGTACCACACCTTGCAGCGAATACCCCAGATGGAAATGAAACGAGGAATTTCCGTTTTGACAACCATTTTGACAAGACGGCAGCCAGTAGAGACTGACGGCTTGCCAGGCCACATTTGATGGCGGACAGACTTGATCTCACCATAGCTTGAAAGCGCGTTCTTAACTGATTCCACTGGGCCCTCATAAGGAAACCAGTGGACGACGACCATACTAACTTGAGGGGGTGGTGGGGGGGGAGAAATGACCTCACATTCGACCCCATTAAGAACCACCGACCCACATTCCTGATAGTGGAACATAGCTAACGCACCCTTTTCATCATCAAAAGTCACCCTGGCAATAAAACCGGGGCACTGCTGGATAGACACAACTTTAGCAACATGCCCAGTTTGCTCTTGGAAGTGGGCATCTATATAACTAATTATTTGTGAGGAACTTGTCCCATTAGGGAACAAATTACAACGTATGTCAATGGTTCTTTGGAAACCAACCATAATTAAGATTTTGTAGTGCCCAGAACTCAACAAGAAACGTGAGTTCGGCCCCACGCAACACAGCCCAAAACTGGATGGGCGACCGAAAAATTTTGTTTCCCCGAAAACACACCGGAAAAATCGGAAAACGCCGAACACCCGGAAACCACGGTCGAGAAAGGCCGAAGAAAGGACCGAAAAAACCCTCCGAAATCGGCTCGAAGCCGGAAATCGGCAGGGTTGCCGAAGAAGTCCGAAAAACGCCGAAAGATAAAAAGGCGAAAGAGGACTAAAATCGACCAAAAGACAAATACTCACAAGAGTCCGTGCCCCAAGAGTGATCCTGCGCAGAATCCCAAAGTAGAGTGAATACTGTGGAGGTGAAGGAGTAAATCCTGGGTCTCATCAGTGCAGTTTTTTTTTATGTTTAAGGCGGACGGCCAGGCTCCCGTGAGGGCGGTGCAATGCCTGCCGACCTAAATGTCTAATCCAAACCCGCCGCCAGAGTGCAAGGGCTTGAGGGTTGGGACCGCCATAAACGGAGGGCCCACCAGGACGCCAAACTCGCTGGGGGATCGAACCCCACCTCCCAGGTTAATCACACACTTTCAAAGATTAAACTCCCATGCTCAGATTAGTGATAATGGTTAGTCAAAGCACCAAAATACCACACTCACGCATACCCGCTGACACACTTACCTACCACAGTAGGGACAAAAGCAAACAAAAACATGGACAAAACATGAATAGAACAGAACCACTGTGCAGTACACCAATGAAGGAGACCCAGCACAAGTGGCTACATGACAGACACAACAGGACTGAAACGGAACAAAACCCCTGTGCAGTACACCAATGAAGGAGACCCAGCACAAAAGGCAACATGACGGACACAGGAACACACGGGGGAGAAGGGGGAGAACTAAAGATTGAAGACCAGAGAGTTGCCTGAGACAGAAGCAATAACGCCACTAGCGCACCACTGTCTGTGGAAGAAGCGACGACGTCTGCTAGATTTGCACCGCCTGAAGGCTAGAGGTAGATAAAACTTCAAGCGGGCTTTAATGGACGCAATCACCGCAACGGCACCAGGACGAACATTACGGAACCGGTAATCGTTCCTACACAACCAAATACAGTACTTAGAAACATTAACAAGGTAGACGAAACCCCAAGGGACAGAAATCAATTCACTCGTCTTAAACCCGAAAAGAACATGACGTAAAAGAATGACAGGACTCATAGGGGAGAAAACGAACAACAAAGACTGGACCCAGGAGAGAACACTCTGAGCAAGCGGACAATAGTAAAACAGATGCTCAAGTGACTCAACCTGGGGACCGCAAAAACAGAACGGAGAAACCGACAAACCAAAAAGAGAGAGACGCCGAGCGGTGTACAGAACGCCATGCGCAATCTTCCAGTTAAGGTCGGTGACACGACGATCCAGGTCGAACATAGACAGGGTACGCCACGTGGCAGGCCAATCAAGATTAGGGAATTGAAGTTCATACTTGTACACACAACGGGGCTGGACCATGTTCTCAGAAAGGAGATACAAATAGCATGACTTAGAAGGCATGCTGACAACAGGGGAACAGACCAAAGGAGACGAAGAAGCATAAACAAGGCAATCCCTGGACGTGGCAAAAGACCCATCAAGTTTCCGCCACGCTAGGATCACAGACTGGTAGAATGGTGGCAAGGCTCTAGAGTCAACAGAAAAAGGGCGGGAAAACGCAACGAGAGGAGAGACACCAAGGACAGACTGAAACCAAAACGACATCAGTGAGACCCAACTGGAGGGAGAGGAGGCAAACCTCCTCACCCATTGACCCAGAAGAGCCCACACCTTGAAGCGAACACTGACCACTGAAAAACCACCAAAAAGAGCTGGCTGCACTACTGCAGCGCGGGCGACGAGCTCCCGCTTGCCAGACCAAAAGAATGAAAACACAAGTCGAGTAAGCTCCGTCTCCACCCAAGCCGGCATGTGGATGAGTGACGCCACATACCAGACCCGGGAGAGGGCGAGAGCATTAATAACGAGAGCCTTGCCGCGAAAGGTCAGAACACGTGAACGCCAGGATTTGAGAACATGGTCCACCGCAGAAATGCGCGGGCGCCAATTATCCTCTTCCAGGTTACCAGGACCGATAAACACTCCAAGGACCTTGAGTTTCGAAGGTGTCCAATCGAAAGGGACGGGGGAGTCCGTACGGCCCCGCCAGCCGCCCAACCAAAGGCCCTTGGACTTTCCGAAATTGATCTTTGACCCGGACGCCCGCTCATACTGATGATAAACTTCCAGAGCAGCTTTGATCCCATCGTCGGATGTTAAAATTAACGACGTGTCATCAGTGCAGTGCAGACACTGGGCCAAGCTCTGGAATAAACCATTGCCTGGGCGCTACACTTGTGGGACCAAGTGCAGACACGTTGCCATGCGAGAGTGCTCAAATCACAACTAAGGTAATGAGCTTCGCCCGAAGGCTAAGTGCATGGCAACCCCAGTGTAGAGTGCTCAATCGCAAGGTAGCCAAAAGGCAAAGCCAATATATAGCGCATGCTCGCTAGTGTACTCTAGTTTGAGCACTCTGGCATGACTTAGACGATACCACAAAGGTTGGATCGTTTGGGGTGACCATATTGGTTCTCCTCCATCCTAGCATTAGCACTGCACTGATGAGGCCCAGAAGGCCGAAACAGTACTGTCTGCAGTACTGTTTCGGCCTTCTGGGCCTCATCAGTGCAGTGCTAATGCTAGGATGGAGGAGAACCAATATGGTCACCCCAAACGATCCAACCTTTGTGGTATCGTCTAAGTCATGCCAGAGTGCTCAAACTAGAGTACACTAGCGAGCATGCGCAATTGCAGAGCAATGACTCATCCTAGTTAGAGTGCTCAATTTGGACATGAAAGCATAGCTTTGTATGCCAAAGAGCTATATCTAACTGCAGACAGTACTGTTTCGGCCTTTCAAGAGACCAACTCCAATGTAGCTTTGCTGGTTTATTAGCTCGACGTTTCGACCGTCTCGGTCTTCCTCAGAAGCATACTAATTACATGAGCAATTAATTATTACATACTAATTACATGAGCATACTAATTACATGAGCGCTGCACTAGTATCGCAGAGGTCAGTGGTTCGAGTCCCGTACAGGCCTGATTTTTTTCAGGTCTGAATTTCGCTATTGCTCAAATAGCGCTATCTACTGCGAGGATCGTCCATCATACGTATCAAATACCGCAGTTCAAAATATATGATTTTCATATATTTATTCTATCTCAGTAAACATGTCATGACGTAACAATATAAGCAGTAGTAGTGCAAAACAAAAGGGACTATCTCACAGAAGCTTACAAGCAACTAAATAGTACTGATGAAAACGGTAACAAGGTATATAAACATGTGGCCAGCGACCCCACGTCTGACTTCGTCATCAGAGTAAAAGAAACTGTACAAGAGGCCCACTCCAAGGGTGTAATCAACACCAATACAGCAGAGTATCTGGTAATGGAAAACGCTCAACCAGGAAATATCTATTTCTTACCTAAAATCCACAAACCGCAACGCCCACCTCCCACTCGACCGATTTGTAACACCATCAAATCTGCCACAACTAACATCTCTAAGTGGATTGATGATCAACTACAACCACTGGTCGAGAAACTGGTCGAGAAAAGTTCAAAGTTCAACTACCCTCCCTTCAAAACTAACAAAAATCTCAAAATTCATTTCTCTCATAAACATAAAAAGCAGAAACCATTGCAATCCACTCGTCCCGGATTCTGGCCCTGTAGGGCTGACATAAGATGCAACTGCTGCAAAACATACTGGCAATTTACAGGGTCAGTTAAAAGCAGCACTACAGGAGAAACGATGACACTGCGACAACACACGTCATGCAAGACTAGCAATGTGATATACCGGATAGAATGCAGCAAATGTAACGATCAGTTCGTAGGCGAGACAGGTCACCCAATTCACCACCGTGGCAATCAACACCGTAGCGACATCAAGGGTGGACATAAAAACATACCCTCTGTCAGACATTTTAAGAGCTGTAGAGTCGACCATCTTAAACTTACGGTTATTGAAAAAGAAGTCAAAATCAAGAAATCAGAAAAGCAAGAGAAAATTATTGGATTTTAAGACTCAATCCTACTATCAATAAGCTTACTACATGAATTATAACTACTTTAACTTATCTATTTTAGTCACCATAACACGTTTCGCTGTTATCTATTCTATTTTTATATTATTACGTCATGACATGTTTACTGTTGACACGAATTTTAAATTTGAATATTGCTCATGTAATTAGTATGCTCCTGAGGAAGACCGAGACGGTCGAAACGTCGAGCAAATAAACCAATAAAGCTACATTGGAGTTGGCCTCTTGACCATTACATTTCTGCTCTTATTTACGTTATTTCAAGAGCCCACGATCGCTTCAGTGATCCTCCAGGCAGCGCGTTTGAGACTGATCAGCTTTGTTCGTGGGACCCCTTACAAGCTTCTACTTATATATATATATACTTATATAGTTTTCTATTCCAGACTATATTAAGAGTGACTCAATCTAAATCAGTCGAAATCTTCATGTACAAGTCGAGGTTACTTTATTTAAATAAATCATGTCTTTAAATAATCATAGTAGTGACTTATCTGAGTAAGTCATACAAAGAATATAATATAAGAATTCATTGTAAAGCATAGATATAAAAACTCAATCTCCGTCGATAGCATGCACAACATGAATATATTCTTCATCTCAAATACATAGTATTACGTTGCATTTCACTTGTAAGGTGAGTGTCAATTCATATCCCGGCGGGTTCTTTTAAATAATTATTCTTTACTGTACAACTGACACTTTCTTGTATCTTAATTTAACTTTTTCATCTCCTTATTTTTTGTTCTTGATATCTGACATATCTCAGCGTAAAGAAGTTATTAACTAACTTCGAAGTGCATAACAAGGTCCAATATAGAAAATCTCTTTGAATTGTATTGCTTTCGTCTCTTATCACCACGATTGCGTCACTCCCTCAACCAATCAAATGCGAAAGTGACACCATTCGTCACATGGTTACTCGCTTTTTTTCACACTCCTCACCTAAAAGAGTTATTTTCTTCCGATCAAAGTCGGTGAGTTGTCATTTTCTCCTCGTGATTCAGTCTTATACATTGATTATCCCCGTAACTCTCGATACTCAGTGGAAATGCACTTTTTGACAATTGTTTTGCAGTTATGTTTTACTCACTAAAAATGCTTAACTAGTTTTGTAAAATAAAACTGCCAGGGGTGAGCCAAGTGAATGAACATAAAGCTACAGACACAAAATTAATCTGCCTATCATTTGGAGAATGTCGTAGTTGAATAATTACTTAAGGACTGATAGAGATCCATGTTCCACAGTCTCTCCAGTTAGAGCTCCAAACGACCCGCCCACCCTTAGCACTTTTGATCGCGCGGCCATTGGCTCTGGAGACTATTACTGTTAGGACATCGGTCACATCGTCCTCCGTTTCATCATCAAAGTAAAGGAACCAGTGATCCCTCATCAAAAATTGATAGTTTTTGTCCGTCAGTTCCGCTGTAGAATTATGTGCTTTCTGCCGATAAAAAGAAAGAGCAAGGTAACTTCATAGGACTACAGTCCACTATATCCCCTAGCCTGTTACATCACTTAGGGTCTAGTATTAAAGCATCAGTAATAAAAAAGCTCGATATAGTTCATAACTAAGCAGAGCGCGGGAAAGACATGCTATTTTTGAATGGACCAATCAGAGTGTAAGATTGTTGTCCAAGGTACATCGCACGGACTATTGGAATGCTTAGGTTGTTGAGTGCGCTGTTTCCGAAAAAAAAAATAAAATATGAACAAATGAGAAAAAGAAAAAAAAAAGAACACAACTGCGCCCTTTAAAGTGAACCTAAACCCAAAATTTTTTTTCGCTTAACGAAATAAGCTTATTTTTTGTAGTATTTCTATGCAAAAATGTTTTAATTTGCTCTAATCTTTAATTTTCTATGCCCAGTCAAAATAGGCCGCCATCTTGCCCCACGAACGAGTTTAAAGAGGAATGGCTCTAGCGGGTAACGTGACGTCAAATCGAGAAAACGAAAGTCTGCATCTCACACATTTTCACTTGTTCGGAAAGGTTGTCGTAGATATTGTCCGAAATATGCCAACTAGGTGTGTTGTATGAAGAATGTATGAAGCGCGATACCCTCTTGCAAATTTCGCACGTTGCTACATCCCTCTACAACACACTTAGTCGGCATATTTTCGGACAATATCGACTACAACCTTCCCAAACAAGTGAAAATGTGTGAAATGCAGACTTTCGTGTTCTCGATTTGACGTCACATTATCCGCTAGAGCGATTCCTCTTTAAACTCGGTCGTGGGACAAGATGGCGGCCGATTTTCTGTATTTTGACTGGGCACAGAAAATTGAAGATTTGAGCAAATAAAAAAATTTTGCGCAGAAATACTCAAAAAAATAAGCTTATTTCGTTAAGCGAAAAAAAAATTTGCGTTTAGGTGCACTTTAAACATCTTTCTGTACAAGGGTTGGTTCTGAATTCGCTATTTCTATGGCAATTTTCTCTGCCTACATCCATTTTTTTACGCATTTTGTTTCATACTTCACGCTGAAAACTACTTAATTTTTACATGAGAGATACTATTCTATCTGTCGTCTTTAATTTCAAGCCGCACTAACCTTTGCGACCAATCGTTCTCCATCAATGGCCAGCATATACTCCGGCCAATCGGCTGGATGAATTGTATAATAGGACAAACCATCAGTGTGTTTTTTGAGGAGGAATTCTGTACCTACAAATATACACAATGATATAAACAGTGAGAGTTAATTCAGAGCAGAAGAGGCGCTTACCCTATTGGCAGAGGAACCGAAACGTCGATTTCAGTCACGTACATTTAGGATTTAGTACAATATCGGTCGAGAATAGCAATTAAATTTAGCTTTTATCACAAAATCTCGAGAAACTTTTTTTCGGACGTCACTGTGAAATGTGCGAAGCTCTGCGTTGTAAAGAGAATTCATCAAAGCTACCATCCTGACCCTCTCAAGACACAACCGCGTATTTTTCATACCATCATTGATAGTACCTTCGTTAGAGGGCGAACTATTTGGCGGCAAGCCTCTCCGTCATCCGACTGTGATTGATGGTATATCGAAGGCAAAAAATAAAGTACGGAGAGGGAAAAAGGAAAACACCTTGAGTATTACAGCACTCAGCAAAAGAGGAACATGCTAAGTAAATAACTTTGGTTCCGCTCTCCAGTACCTTGGGGCGTTGCAATTTAAAGCCATAGCACTTGCTCAACATTTGCACATCGATATGATTTTAGCCCACCTATAGGTGGATTCCTGCTGACGTCATTGTTTACATTTTTGCTCATTTGCATACGGCTTTGCGTAAAGAAGGAAGCATGTTAGATACAAATTGACTTCAGGCAGCTAAAGAGCTAGAAAACCTTAGTACATGGTGAAATTTTTAGCTCTTTGGGTGTAATACTCAAGGAGAAATAGTCCATCGAAAACTGCAAAATTTCTGGGTGGCAAAAGCGCTAATGAGCTCATACATTCTATGTAAAATTTTGAGTTTTTAAACCCGTGTTGCACAAAAAGTATTCGATGCATCAGGCTCGTATTCATTGGCCGAGTTAATCGTACTTCGACCTTTCGATATTCAGAACTGATTTATTTTTAGCTCCATCAGAAACTGAATTGCCTATGCTAATGAGGCAAATATTGTAAACAAGGATTCCCCTATTGACAGTCAGTTTCATATCAGCTATTGTAAATGTTTTGGCTTACCGTTAAGAATGATTATCTGCGCCAATTAACAATAAATACTCACCTGTTCTGGGACCTGTAGATCTTCCAGTAAAGGACACGGTAAAAGGTCCGTCATCCCCAATCCGCTCAGCTTTGAAGAAACCGGCTGTGCCTTGTCTCCTGAACGCTTTTAATGTGTGGTTTGTTATCTCTACTTTGTATTCCGCATTGCACGTAGAAAATAATAGACAGGGTAAAACTAGCAAAACCTAAAAACGTTGACAAGGAAAAGATAGAGGAAGTCAATAGAATAACATGTGGTTTAAGTGGATTAACCTTATGATAGAGTTGAGGTATTTAAACCGGGGATCCAAGTTTTGTAACCGGAAGGCGGAACTAACCAACCGGTCAATTATAAAGAGAAGAAATATAGATGGAAATGAAAGAATTGATTGCTCTGGTCTGATGGTTCAGCTCCTTAGTTTTTCGAAGGCTAGTGCGAATACATCATGTTGACTATATGAGAAATGATCAATCTATCCTTAACCCGGTGACACACCTGAAGAGTTTATTCACCGATCCATGTGATCGGCGCATAAATCGCAGATATCTAATATACCAGATATCGGCCATTTTATACGTCGATCACAGTGATCAAATCCAGCTTTACGTAAATAAATTAAACCACTTATTTATCACTCAGACTTGCAAGAAAACCCATGAGTATTTATAACAATCCTGTATGGAACTTTCGAAACTTTAACCTTTAACTTTTATACGTAGTTTTTGTACGTAGTGATTTCTTTACCCGCCCACGGACGAGCTAAACATGCTGAAGTATTTGAGCTCAATAGACAGCTTTGCAAGGAGCGGGAATATAATCTTGTCCACACTGAGTGTTTCAGGAAATAAGCAAGAAGACACGTTGGGGTGACTGAAACCTATGGTGAGGAAGACTGGGCTCCCTTCAAAATATCTCGGCCTAAAGATGGTGAGAAAGTACACCGTTGCATAAAAAAATGACCAATGAAAAGAGGAAAGAGTAAAATACGGTAGATAAGTTTTTGGGTAACAAACGCCTCCTTCGAAGAGTCTAAAGACGACTTTTGGAATGTTTAAGCATTGAATTTTTATAATAATAAAAAAAAAACTGTAACACTTTGATGGAATCAGGACGTTACAAAAAGGCAGCGTGAGTTAAACTGTACTGACTCCAATTAATAAGTTCTTTCTTTTAATGATTTCAACAAACTTCTTTTGGATCATCCGATATCCACTCAAGGTTAGTGAACGGACGGTTACCTTAAGGTATCAGTTAGTATAAGCTTTCCTCGGGTCGGATAAAGTCTGGACGTTAAATTAAAAAAAAAAAACCATCACGATGAGTAAAAGCTAGAATAGTAACAGTAAAAGACTTTCATCGAAATGCTTGTCGGCGCACACGAATCAAGAGACCCTTTGAAAAACCTTGACTTACCATTAGTCTTGCGCCGGCCATTTTACAGGAAGATGTACCAAGTTCTGCCTTTAACTGTGTTTGTTTGTTATACGTATAACATTTCGAACTTATATATACTTATATATACGCTGTAATTTCGAAACTATTTTCGGGGCTATTCCCTTTCCTGTAAGCTTTTAAGATAGATTTTGACGACTAAGCATTACATGAGCATTTGTCTATTCGACGTAAAGGAACTTCCCATTCAGAGAAAGAGCCAAGAGTTCTAATCGTTCTAAAAAAAAAAAAAAAAAACAAAAACAAAAACCTGCTGCCTCGTTTTATAGGGAGATTCTTGGGGATCAAATCGTTTGTTTCGTAAAAACCGTGAAATTTGTTGAACGGTTCAGTGCTTTAAAGCCTTGTTTACATTACTACTAAATATCTAGTAGGCTTAAAAAGTAATTTCCAAGACTACAGATTTCCTTAACAAAGCAAATGTATTGAGCTAAACTTCAGGTACTGATATATCTACCGCAAACATACCGAGTGAAATACTAGAAATCCTTACTAATAGAAGAGCTCTATTTTTTAAAATTATTTCATCCTCCTACAAGGAAAATCACGAGTTTCAGGAACTTCTTACCTTCTACTTAAAGGAAAATTGAAATGAAAATTGTTTTAGGTGTCTTTGATTAAATTACGTTCTCCGTTCTCCGAAATATCCACTATTCGTTAGAAATATGTTGTTTGAAACTGGGGAACAAGGAAACTTTTCTTTACATCTGAAGAATCAAAATATAAAAAATCGCGGCTTGCAGCACACAATTCAGTTGCTGATTAAAACTCTCCCAGTACTCACGGCGTTTGGTTTGCATTTTCGATTTATGGTTAGAATTAACTGACGAATGTATCCAAAAACAGAGTGCCGACTTTTTTCAAGCAGTAATTTTGAAATGAATAGAACAATCTATTTAAAAATCATAAACAATGAAGACAATTGTATATCTTACGTCAACCACGTGAGTCGCTTTCTGGGAAGTCTAAAGTTTTACTTTCTATATTTATGATAATTATTAAATCCTGAAGTTTCGTCTCGGGAGTTAGAAGTTTTAGTTTTGTTTTTGAGCTGCCGGTAGGTGTCTGAGCGCGCAATGCAACTGCCAGACCTATGTTGAATGGTAGAGACATCGATTCTCTCTCCCTCTCTCTCCTCTTCTCTCTCCTCTTCTCTCTCTCTCTCTCTCTCTCTCTCTCTCTCTCTCTCTCTCTCTCTCTCTCTCTCTCTTCTCTCTCTCTCTCTCTCTCTCTCTCTCTCTCTCTCTCTCTCTCTCTCTCTCTCTCTTAAAAATATAACCCTGTGTAGAATTACTCAGTTAGTAACTCAAGACAATTGCCTTTCCGCATAAAAACAAATTTTTCAGGGAACATGAGTTAACAAATTTTCATAATACACAGAATTATCTTCTTGACATTCTTTCTCATGTTAGACCTCTAAAATTAAAAAACATTTGATTTATGGGCCGTAAATTGTTGGTTATTTCATTTTCTCAGGATAATCTAAATTGTACTTGGACAAGCCGTTAGAGGAAATAGTATTCAAGGTAGAGTAAAATCAATTAGTTTTCCATTTGGGTTCGAACGGTTACAGGTATGTAAAGAGCCCGAGCCAGCTGAGTGGCAATCTGCTGTATTTTTTTGTTTTTTGTTCGTTAGTCTATAACAATAGCTTTCAAAATATCAGGGTCAAAAAGGAAAGCAGCTTGCCAAATATCAGGGTCAAAAAGGAAAGGAGCTTGCCATAATTCGAAGCGAGGATTTTATATAATAATCATAGACAGTAAAGACAATGAAAGGACCTTAAAGAGGAAAAAAGATCAAATTTCATCCAAGGTCAGACTAGCGAAAAGAGCCTAGATATATTGTCAACTGATTCCCATCTGTCCACATGTCTTCTCCAAAGAGTACCAATATTGTTTTACTGATATAATGAATTGCAACTTGTCATTCTCTTTCAGCCTTAGCCGTACCTTTTTCGGTTTTATCACAACCCTTTTCCTTATTTGGTTTTACTACTACCCCTTTCCTTGTTTCGTTCTTGAACAAGATTTTCCGCATCGGGCCATAGTTAATTGGTAGTTTAGTGATGTTTTCACTATATTGCAACATATCGGGTGATTAACTGTAAAACGCGTGGCGCGATTAAAAAAATACAGTTCTTCCTGTAGTTAAAGGCTCGGGGATAACCCTTCTTGTCAGTTACAATGATTTAATCCAGTATTTCTGTAGTTGCGATAGTAACCTTCGGGTTTTTCCCCGAGAATACCATGTGGATACAAATCACTTCCTGTGATCGATTAGATTGTTGGATTATCTTTATTGGGAAATTTTATCCCGTTTTCCTCAACATCTTTTGACGTAAGCGACTTTCTTCCGGGTCGAACCCCCTTGCAATAAATTATATAAGAAATCGTCTTCGCAGATAAGCTGCAGTGAAGAAGATTTCATAAAAAGTGCCTGTATGAATTTAGATGAATAAAATGGGTAAGTTTCTAAAGAAACTGTGGTGCTGCGTCGGTGGGGATAACAAGGTAATTTGGTAATATCAACTAAGTTGAAATTGTAAATTGGCCACCATAAAGAGTTAAAAAGCTGACGTTTCGAGCGTTAACCCTTCGTCATTCGCTCTGACGAAGGGCTAACGCTCAAAACGTCAGCTTTTTAACTCCTTAAGGTGGCCAATTTACAATTTCAACCTAGTTGATATTACCAAATTATACTGTATAAACTAAGGCTTCGCTGGGATTTAACCATTGACTAGGCGTTATTGTCTGGGTGTCTTTATTAACTGAGCAACGAAGCCCCATGTTCTGAGCGAAGCAAATTTGAGAGGAATCTGCATTCCCTTATGGAAATATGGCTACAATGAAGTGAAATAATTTCATTTCATAAACGTCTACCGCAAGTCAGACCGGTCTTTTCGTACAGGAATTTTCCCTTTAGTCCGAACCGCCCTGCCAGATCAGTCGGTAGATGAGCCTTGGGAAACTATTTCGACAGACTACAGGGAGACCTCACGTGGATAAAAGTAAGGCTTACCGTCCACTGTAACTCGAATTAAGTGTTTACCCACAAAACTAAGCCTCTCGTAAAACGGTGACGTCAATAGTCTTCGTTTGCTTACTTGTACCTTTTTCGGCCGGATGATTAGACCTTTCCTCTGCGCATGCTTAAGAGTTGAGTGGAGCGTTGCTGCCTGCAGCGATTACTGCCGTTTTCAATTGCATCCCGGATAATGCTTGGAGAAGCCATTTATCCATTTCCAGCATGGTCGCAAAATATATTTGACGGAAACGATTTAATGCATTTTCAGAGTGAAAACACAGTTTTCAAATGATTCAGCCAATATAAATATGTGCACTTCTCACGATTAATGGACCTCCGATTTTACTAAGAACCGCAAAGACTGCCCCTCTAAGCTATTTAAGAATAGCTTAGAGGGGCAATCTAATTGAAGGGAAGTAATGATTTTTCACACAAACTTATGTTTTTAGTTATTTATTGGTCTGAAACGTTTATAACTAGTGCCTATCGTTATTTTAGTATTTTAAGCCTCCTAAACTCATTACTTTTGTCTTGCTTGATAATGACGTTATGTAAACGTCCGAAACGTCGTCGACTAGCCTTTTGTTTTTAGCCTTTGTTAGGTGGGGAGGGGGTGGGAGTTTAGAGCTAACTTGTCGCATTTCTAAATCGCTCCTACTTCGTGAACTTATATTTGGTAAAATCGATAGGCCTTGTGAAAAGAAAAATTCTAGTGCAAGATTTGGGAGGAAAAAAAACCCGGGATTTGTTCGGGTGTTGTTGTTTTCTTTGAAAAAGTTCCATACCAAACAAGACTGAGTGAAGTCTTCTGAGAAAAGCTCTAGAATCGAGAACTAACAATAGGCTATCACACGGATATTTAGTTACGTTTTGAGCAATGATATGCTGAGTACCATTTAAGAAATCTCAAATTCTAGTTTCCTAAAGAAGAAAACATCAGGAGCTGGTTACAAAAATCGTTTTTAAACAACACCAAGATGCACGTAATTTACAGAGTTAAAAATCTTAAGCTAACCGCCTCCTGGTTAGCTCAATTGGTTAGAGCGCCGGATTGTGTTGTGCGGGAGGTCGAGGGTTCGAGCCCCGGCCGGACCAATACTCATGGTCTTAAAATAACTGAGGAGAATTTGCTACCTTTCTATAACATCAATGAAATGGTTAGATATTCTAGTCTTCTCGGATAAGGACGAATAAATGGAGGTCCCGTCTCCTGCAGGGTTAGGGGTAGGAGACGTTAATTTCCCACACACGAGATTACTGTGTGATGGATGTCCTCCCCTGGGGTGGGATGTGTGGGGGAAAAGGTGAGGTCGTTACATGGACTAAAGCGGCTGCCAGAGGCGCCTGATAATGCTGACGTCCGATCTCAACCTTAGTAACACTGTAGACCTTAGCAATTCAGCCTATGCTGCTATTAAGGTATCGAATCATTCACTTTCACTTTCACTTTCACTTTCAAAATATTTACTTTAATCTGATACCTACCCTTAACTATTAAAGTGCATATGACACGAAATTTTTTTCTCTTGTTTCTTGTAGTTGGATATCTATAGAAAACGTTTCGAAGCTTTAAAAGTTCTGGAAAAATGTAAAAAGCATTATTTTTTGCTTTCAAAATACGCGCAATTTGCCTTTAAATCTGTCCCAGTGACTGGGACCTAGCTTATCGCCGTCGAAGTTATTCGTGACGTCACTTTGTGTACCTTTGCGCGAAGGTCTGTTGTCGCTAAGAGGATTCTGCAGTACTTCGTAGTAGATAGATAATGCATTGAAAGGCAAAGATGTCCAGTGATTCTAATGATTCCTTTTAGTCCGACTCCTCTGAAAGTTCCGTTGACTTCGAAGAATCTAGGTACACAACATGATGTCACGCTACGATATCACGTGCGATTTTAGCCGCGCGATGACCGGGACAAATTTGAAGGCAAATTACGCGTATTTGGAAAGCAAATCTTGCTTTTTAGATTTTTCCAGCTCTTTTAAGGCTTCGGAACGTTTTCTATAGATATCCAAATAGAAGAAACAAGAGAAAAAATTTCGTGTCATATGCACTTCAACTAAACATCAACACTAAGAATTAAATATATAAAGAGAAATTTTAAATCGTGATAAAATAATGGTGGAATAAATATATCTTATTAGACGTTTTTTTTGTGTAATATCGCCGAGTATTTTTACGACTTATGCCGTATTTTGACAGAGTCAAAATACACATAACAAGTAAAAATTCTCAGCGATAAGATACGTCAAAACGTCTACTAGGTTATCCAACACGTTAAATTCTTATTTCACTGCGGAAATATTGACGGGGAGTGCGTGACAGAAGTATGCGAAGCGGAACGGAATTGGCGCGTTGTCGTGTTGCTATTTCTATTTTCTTCAATAAATGACGAAATTTCATTTTCTTCGTTCGATTTATCTAATAAACTTGGGTCAATATTCGCCAGCCATTCCGACTCTTCTTCGTCAGAAATATAATTTAAACTGTCCGCCATTTTTTTTTTGTAACTTCAATCCAATTCGTCGCTCGCGCGATGAGAGAAAACCTGTCTAACCTGTCTGGAGCACAATACCGCGTGATATTTGTACTCGTCTTGGGCGGTATTTGTACTCTACGGAGTGTAGTTGAATTTAAAAAAAAATATGAAAAGTCTTATTTTCTAAGTTTACACATTAAAATGGGCAACATTGATGGTCTGTTTACACTTGAATGCAGATTGTTCCAGAGCTTCGTTCTGATGTAAGTAAATGACTTCCTCATAAAGTTAAGGTTAAATTAATTAGGCACAAGTAAATACGGTAAGCGCCATTTACCACTAATATTGTACTGTTTTTCAAGATTAACAAGGGTCAAAAACCCCGAAGTGTGTGCATATTTAAGTTTTAGTTCAATGAGCCATGTCCGACTATATAAAAAAAAACCATTTCAGTAATCTGCACAAGTGCAGTTATGAAAGATGTTTGAATTGAACATTGCTAAGTGGACGCACCACTATATAATGTCTATTTTAACCCACGCGCGACAGTCTTTCCAGTTCTTTTTCTTGTCTAGGAACAGTTTTCCGGACTTGTGGTGGCCCCTAATTACCGCTCGAGGTCCGGATAAAGACATCAGTGCGTCATATTCCATGTTAACCTCCGAGTTTCGGTCACTGTCATGGTATGTCATTACGATCTTTTTCTTTTCAAACTTAGTGTCTGTAGGATCCCGCACTGTCGATGCATTCTGTAAATATGGAGTGTAAGGTTTGAGAACACTCACTAACTGCGGACTCAAAATGCAATTTCGCATTTTATTCAAATGAAAGGGCTCCCTCTGATCTAACATGATAACTTAACTTACAAAGTTATGTTGTAAAGATCACATATATTGCAAAACTAAAAATAAAAAGCTACTGAAGCCATCGGGGCGTGACAACTTGTTTTTAGGTAGGATTTACAGATCGTCATTACTGCTCCAGTGTACTCTATGCCAGCAAATCTATAATTAGATTTACTGAAGAGTTTGTTAGTAAAGCTCTTTTCTTGTTAGCAAAATTAAAGGAAGCGATTTGTTCAATGAGTCTGATGAACCTTCAGGGAAGAATTTTCCCGAAGATGATCCCACTCGGGCATCTTGCTGGCATTTCAAATGATTACAAGATGTGTTGTTTTTATTGCAAATCAACACATTTTCTTGACAAAAGGGTTTTTAAGTTCACACTTGGACCTTTCCTTAGCCAGGTCCTTTTCCACGCATTGTTCTCAATGACAGCAGAGACTTACCTTTACCATCAACTGTCCATTCTCCACAGCTAAGATGAAGTCCGGCTTTTTGGAGGGTCTGAAGGAATACATTAGGTTTTGACCAGAACATTCTCTTTTGCAGATGAATTCTATGAACAAACACAAATAGCATTCTTGAAAACTTAATCCTGTTAGTCATTTCATTGCTTTCACTAAAATGTCTGCCACGCAGATACAGGATATAGCTAAGCAGATAACTCAACTCGGAATTAACAAATGGTAAACACCACAGCGTACACTATTGAGTTATGGATGCACGCGGGAGGTTGCTAAGCACGAAAGAAGCGTAAGAGTCGCTCGAGGCGATAGCCTCGAGCGACTCTAGCTTCTTGAGTGCTTAGCAAACCTCCCAAGTGCATCCATAACTCAATAGTGTACGCTGTGGTGTTTACCATTTGTTTTATAACATAACATTGATACATTGTAGCTAAAGAGTTCCCTTTTATTTAACAAATCTCACGCGACCAGAAAAAAACAAGCGCGCGCGGAAAAATAGTCTTTGCATTTGCTCACGTCAGCAGCGTACACCCATGGGTAAATGGGGGACGCTAAATTGACCAATCAGAGCGCGCGCTTTACTTTGGTTATGTTATAATTAATTTTTTTCTCTGATCTAGAGGTGCCTTAGTATCTTAAGCCGTATTACAACTTCGTGCACTGGAAAGGAGTGAAAAGCATGTATTTTTTATAAAAAAAGCCTTTTTCCCAAGTAAGCGCCCAAATGTTTTTTAAATGCTCTTATCGCCTGAAAAACTTATGTTTAGAGGCTATTTCCGGTTCCGTACATGCACACTGGCAACCCAATAAACCTTCTTTTGATAAAATAAGCTGTAACCCGCCTATCTGCGAAAGAACAAGCTCATTGGGGAGGGGATTTTCGCATGCCGGAATAAAAGGCACTTTTTCAGGAATCTTTGAAAATCGTTAGGCTGAATAACAACGGAGACATCTGAGGGTTTACCTGCACCAAGTCAGCGCAGCTGACGGCGGAAGTTGCATGTCGCCTAGTCGACCATTTAAGGAGCCTCGTCAAGACATTTTGACCGGTGTCTGTGACTTGCAAAATTTCAATTTACGTAGGGGGATTTAGAAAATTTAACTTTGTTGAGGTAGTCAAACATTAAAACGGCAAGGAGAAAGATAGAAAGAATAATGGTGGTAAAAGATGGCATTAATTCACGGGGATTGTAAACGTCAGCCAATTTGAAAAGTTTTGGATGAAATTTTGAAGATTCTAAAACCGTGACGTAACTCCTTTGAGCATGATCAATTTACAGTAAGTACTAGTTTTCTCACTTGTTCCTGATGCTCCTTTCCTCCCAGTGAAGGACAGACTGAATTCACCGTTAAGATTTTCGGTGATTAGCAAGAATCTTTTGGCCTTTTGATGACGTGCCATCGACTCAACGGTCACTGAAAACTCTGTTGGGCTGCACTGGGAAATCGGGGAACACGAAACCCAAGGCAAAAACACCATAACAACAAGCAGCTGTTCAAGGCAAAAGAAAAAGAAAAATAAATTCAACAACCCTACTTTAGTCGTGGAAAAAGTCGGCGTATTTATTGCTGCTTCATAATTCATACATAAAACATTAACATATGCGAGATCGCTGTTTTCTTCTTGAGCTCTTGAAGTTACCGAAGGATCAAGTCGCCAGAAAAGTATGCACTTTCATTTTCTTTTAGAAATTTTTGTTAACTCAGCACATTCTACCACTTAGAATTTACGATGTACTAACTGTGCTCTGATAGGATCTTTTCGTATAGTTAGAACCAAACAACAATAACCCCCAAGTGAATTTATCAAATGGAACATTTCCCTTTATGAGTAAATTTGTTCGAGTTCGACATCTCTACCTTTGTGTTTAGCTTTTTTCTCCACCTCACGGATGAAACAAAGCAATCACTTGCAAAAGTCAGCAGCCCAAATTTCAAATTAATTGTAATAGCAATAATTTCTCACCTTTGTATCGTTTCATCGTTTAATAAAAATAATGCTTTCTAGCTTGGAAATTTATGGTGTAAGCTGTGCAGAACAGAATGATAAATTCCTCATTTTGCGAATAACTGAAACCTTTTGAATCCATACTCTTTAGTTCTAAGCGTTAAAATGTAAACGGATTTGTTAGTGAATCATGAATTGCTTCTTTCCTCCTAAAAAAAATGCATTCTCTTAAGCTTTTAGAGGAAAGCCGAAACGAATAAGTTCTATTGTAGTTTATCCGTTTAACATTATTAGTTCAAGATAAGAGAAGTACTTCGATTGATTACTTCATGAATCGAATCTGCAAAATATTGAAACAAATGAGAATCCTTTGCACTAACTTACCAGGGTAAAGAGCCAAAACTTAGTCTCCGCCATTGCCAGTACCTCGATCGTTAGGTACGGGAAAAAATGCAGAGCTCGGTTATCATACGGTAAGCTAAATAGCACTGGGCGTACGAAAACGAAAACGAAAACGAAGCCGGATGGTCCCTTTGAATGTACGTAGTGAAAAACCCTCCGCTGGATGATTCAGACTACTAAAGAGTGAGCAGAATAAATGTATCGGTGTAGTATCAGTGTGTAAGTTGTGCAGTTTTGTTGTGTAGTATCGCTGAGTATTTTTACGAGTTGTGCCGTATTTTGACGAGCCAATAGGGCGAGTCAAAACACAAACAACGAATAAAAATACTCAGCGATACTACACGACAAAACGCTTAATCAGCGATTTATTATCCAGCACGCCAAATTATTATTTTAGTGCGGGCGAATTTCTCGGATATTTCTAGAGTACAAATATCTCGTGATATTTGTACTCGTCTCGCGCGTTATTTGCACTCTACGAAGCACATTTGGAAAATAAATATATCTTATTAGACGTTTTGTTGTGTAGTATCGCTGAGTATATTTACAGGTTGTGTCGTATTTTGAGGAGCCCGTAGGGCGAGTCAAAATACATATAACGAGTAAAAATATTCAGCGATACTACACAACAAAACGTCTAATAAGTTATTCATTATCCAACACGCCAAACTGTTGTTTCTGCGGGCAATTTCGCAGTTATTTATTTGCGGGGAGTGCGTGACAGAAGTATGCGAAGCGGAACGGAATTGGCGTGTTGTTGTGCCGCTGTTTCTATTTTCTTCATTAAATGAAGAAATTTTCTGGTCGTCAAGCTGTTTTTCTTCGTTCGATTCATCAAATGAACTTGGATCTATATTTGCCAGCCATTGTGACTCTTCGTAGTCGGAAATATGATTGAAATTGTCCGCCACTTTTTTTTCCGTAACTACAATCCAATTCTTCGCTTGCGCGACGCGAGAAAACCAGTTTAACCGGTACTACAATAGACGAGTACAAATACCGCGTGATATTTGTACTCGTCTATGGTGTTATTCGTACTCGTCTTGGTGTACTTGGATAATAATGATCGTTAATACACACACAAAACCTCTAAATATGTCAATCATTATGCAACTGCTATATTTGATTTGTACGGAATTTGCGGGATTTATACCGAATACGCCCGTTTTAGAATTCAACTTAGTGCAGTCCTCGCATTCTAACGAGGAAATATCCGGTTATGCTGATGGCGTTTCAAATTATGTTTACGAAGCACCTGCCTAGTTAACTTTTGACTACTTAAAACAGACCTGCATTTGATTATACTTACCATTCGGTTGGTCATTTTACATTTCTTCCACTCACGCTGGCAAAATATTGCCTAGATCAGGCTTGGATTATCAACTTTGCCTTTTCGTTTTCTCATGCATCTTCTTTGTTTACTTAACTTGCTACAAAAACCTTGAGAAGTCTGTAAATATGCCTTTTACCACGGGCTTTATAATTAAAGACAAAACAATTAGTCTCATTAATTTTCTTTTGGCAGCTTGATCTGTCGGCAATCTTTTGTTTTGTATTCAGTTAAGATAATTATAATTTGTATGGCTGAGCAAGCATTAGTTAAACAGGCTTCTGAGCAAGCATAAATGGCGGAACACCTCTGGATTTTCGGTTGAATTAAATTTGGCATGTGCATGGCAGCGTCATTCTGCGGAGCACAATATTCAAATGTCCCACTGGCAATTTGAAAGGCAGAATCTATGAGCACGTTGTCTCTGCCGGGCACTTCTGCAAAATGTAGCTAACTAGTATTCTTTTATTTCGATAGTTAGTTAAAATGAATAACGAAACTAGTTCACAACAGAGCACATCGTTAATGAACTTTTTTCTTTCGAAGTCTGCTCATAATTTTGGAGACTCAGAGCATGAGCGATTGTTAGAAACGCTCCCCTCTTGTCGATCTAACGATATTAGATCGAAGCCAGTAATGCAGTCTAGGTAGATGTCCGCATACTTAAAAAGAGGTTGTCCAAAAAAGGTCTAGTGTAATACTTAATAATTTTCTTACTTTGAAAATGTAATTTTTCTCTAGGCTAAAACTCGTTAGACATGATAAAATATTTAATTTATCGAAGGAAAATTTCCCGATTATTTGCGTCACTAACGTCACCTTGAGAAAGGTCAGAGAGAATGAAACTGAAACTGCAGTTGTGAGACCTCTGACGTAATTTAGGATAGCTTTGTCTGAAATAATGCGTTAAATTTCCCCTTAAAGTCACTTTAAAGTGGGCGAACGGCTGAATGTTGTCAAGTGACGATCAAAATTTCCAGCAATAGGGTTTTTAAATTACATCTTCCATCTGTATTTAACAATTATTCGCCGAAGGCGAGGTGAATATCGTCGAATAATCCCCGAGACGAAGTCGAGGGGATTATTCAACAATATTCACCGAACCTGAGGTGACTAATTTCTTTAGTATAATTTCAGAGCTGAACAACAGAGAAATTTCAAAAATCATAACATTTTAGTAACATTTATTAACATTTTAGTTTAACATTTTATATAAACCGTACGGAGCGCGGTTTATATAGCGTCATATAAGGAACCGCTCGACCAATCAGATTGCTGGAAACTCTTTGTTCAGCTCTGAAATTATGCTAATTAATAATTATTTGCCGAAGGTGAGGTGAATATCGTCGAATAATCCCCGATACGAAGTCGAGGGGATTATTCGACAATATTCGATTATTCGACAATACTATATAAACCGCGTGGAGCGGTTTATATAGCGTCATATAAGGAACCGCTCGACCAATCAGATTGTTGGAAACTCTGCTCAGCTCTGAAATTATACTAAAGCGATAATAGTCATGGGCTGAGGTCAAGAAAATTGTGTGCTTGTTAAAATTTTTTTTCCGTTTTATTTTAATTTTGTTGTGTTATACCAACATGTGATTTCAAGCTTTTATGTGAGAAAAAAACATTTGTCCTATCCATGTCATTCGCACTGGACAAGAACCCGCTTCAATGAACCTGCATGGTGATTCTTTCTTTCAGATCATATTTGCATAAAAAGCCTGCCTCGGTCAACAATTTTATTTATCATTTCATATATTTCAAATTAACTGTGGAGAGGGCATGTTTCCCTCCAGCAAGAAAATAGGAACATGTGTAGAGACCTGGATAGCTCAGTTAATTTTCCACTAACTATACATGTAGATCAAGCTTCCGAAGTTTACTTTCGCAAACATGCTTTTTACTGGATTTCATTAGAGCTCATTCATATAAGCTTGGACGGTAGAGAGTTGATCCTTTAATGAAAATTTACCTGTCGCAATCGTTACTTTCTGGTTTTCCACCTAGCTGCAAAATTTTTTGAAGTTC
The DNA here is from genome assembly GCF_964205215.1 of Stylophora pistillata. Lineage (NCBI taxonomy): Eukaryota > Metazoa > Cnidaria > Anthozoa > Scleractinia > Pocilloporidae > Stylophora > Stylophora pistillata. The sequence continues at coordinate 21,386,524 of NC_142530.1, forward strand.
GCTGTTTATTGTGCGGCACCCGCCATTCCACGAAAAACATCTGTTCAGTTGGAAGAGGGTCAAATTTGGATAAAGGAGCTGCCCAAAAGTTTGTCCGTGATACTGAGATAGTTAGCATCAGTTAACTCGCTTTTTAAGCCATGCGCGTGCCTGCATAGATTGCCAATCGTGCTGTAACAAAAAATCACCTATTTCAGTCAGATTTCATGATCAAGTTGTTAGGAAAACAACTGCAATGAAGGATGAGCAGAAATTTACTTTTCAAAAAACAAGATTAAACGATTAACAGTGTGTATTTATGCGGGGGGAGAAATATTGAAAATTTGGTTTTCATCCTAATGAGCTCACTGACCTCCGGTTTCATAGCTTTGCTAATGCAGGTTGAAGCCTGAGTGTAGCAATAAAGATTGAAACATAATGAAATGAAACGTCACTTATAAGTGGCCAATGATATTACAAACTCTCTGTGCTCTGAAACACAAGAGCGTTTCGCAGTCGCTTTCTGAGGTTAGTAGACTTGATAATGGCACACAGCTTCAAAGGAAGGCAGGACATAAATTTGCTGTATTTGTACATTGCTTCCCCCGTCTGTGGTTTTAAATAAAACCTCCAGTAGTGTTCGGATCATCCCCCTTCTCTACTCCCCATTTTCACACTACTTGATTTATTTGTAGTCTTGTCAATAAAGCCACCGGTAATTCGAGAATATGTGAGGTTTACTTACACTGATTAAACCTACAATGAACGTCAATCACTTTGGTTGCGGGGGTAAGCCGAGAAATCCGCAGTTGGCATGCGGATTCTCTGATATATCTCCTGGTTATCATTACGCAATTATTCAGTAGTGAGATGTATCGCAAGTAAACTAAACTGATCTAACACCTGTCACAAAACGTTAGGTCTGAAAATGGATAATCCTAGTAACAGGTCATTAGTTTGTAGAAGAGAGAGATAGGAGAAAATTTAGTTGACACAAAATTTTTACGGCACGCGTAATGGTTTAACAGAGCTTTGAGTAAGGTTTGAAACTTTAGTGGGAAAGAGTGATACAAACGATTGTCATTATTGTGCTATAGTCCGATGCCTACTGTTTGGTAAATGCGTGGCACTAATACCTAGGGATTATGTGTCGTCTAGAGAGCTTATGTGTGCCATATGATTCAATTGTTCAGTATTCTCCACGTATACGCAGTTAATGAACTTTCTATTTCATGACGAGCTTTGCCCACCAGAAAAATTTATGCAAATTAGGCTAAGCCGGATCTGAGTTCCGCCTGGCAATCATTAACTGTAAGAGATCTCAGTTCGCGCCCACAGCACGTTCAAGGTGTTGCGGATGAAGTTTCTGTAATTACTTTTTGGCACTTTTCGGCGTCAAAATTGCATAGTTTGGGTAACCCAAAACCTTTAAGCTGACCTTTCTTGTCATAACACGAATGTTTTCCAGAAAGGGACACGCGGTAATGTCGGTGTCACTCGTGTGCAGGCATTTTTCCAGGTAAAACCCTCGCGTGGAATCAACTCAAGTTTACCTTAACGCTCCTTTTATGCGCACAATGTAAGCCAAAGCAATTTTATAGTTAAACGTAAAGATTAGAATATTTTCTTCTAAGGATGATAAATGATCGACGCTGAACTAAATTATACGTTGAAGAAAATGTAAAACAGCATAACATGCAAAAGAGGAAAGTTGGAAAAATACAAAGTTACGGAAACCATGAAATCTTCGATTTTTGAGAAAGGAAATTTTTATAATTCCAAGCCAAGTAAGCTTTTCTAGTGTTTCATTCTTTAAGGCTCTGTGTAAAGCGGGGCCTTTGTTTTATAAACCGTAAAACTTAGTGACAAGTCGAAAGGGTTCGCTCTTGGTTATGATACCAAAGAGTAGAGGGACACCACGGTGATCTTCCAGGTGTTTGATCATCGTCGCCGCTCGTGGTGTACTTCGCTACTTAGGTGAGCGAGATCGACGTTCTTCCTCTCTTTAATGCTAACAGCTGTGCGAAAGACCTCCTTACAATGAAAAACGGTCGATTGTGCTTTTTCAGTGGCGGCTTTAACGCTCGTCCATTTTCAGCGCTTATCCTAAACATGGCATCTCTAGCTATCTACAAGACACGCTGCGATGTATTATTCGTCCATGTTCGACGCAACAACTGCGCTAGCGAGATAGAGAA